>NC_052352.1:4247587-4314071 GCF_009727055.1 Benincasa hispida | reverse complement strand
GTTTGTTTTTATTTATTTGCTAAAATTTGATAGAATTAAATTATCACATTTTTGTCATTTTATTTGTTGCATAAATTGAATTTTTCTTATTATTTATAAAAAGTGTATTAATTAGTTTAATTGGGTTAATTTAGAAAAAAAAGTTTAATTAAACCCTATTCACCCCCTTCTAGGGTTGCCATATCGATCCAACACTAGTAGAACTAGGTCTACGAGTTTTTCATCACTAGGTCAAGTAGAGAATTTATGGGTATTAAAATGCCTAGTTTATTGTATTTATATGTTTTGTTCTCTCCGTGTAAACTCAATATTGTATATATTTGTATATATTGATCCATTGAAGTTTTAGTCCAAGTGAGAGTATTATTAGGGTTTATGTCCTAAAACTCGCAGTTTGTAAAATGATAAACATTTTCTATAGCCAATAAAACTTATTATTGATTTTATAAATTGTATACATGAAAGTCTAAATCTAATAAACTAAGACCCATGACTATTACATGAGTACTTAAATTTTATGTGGAGACATAAAAGTGGATCAGGTTTGAGTAAATAGTCAAAATGATCTAAATTATATGAATAAGGTTAGATGCCTTATTCTGATAACACTATTGGATGCGGCCTACTCTGTAGTTGTTACAAAGAGTTGTAAAGTGCTACATACAAAGTGATCCTAATTCGTACATGTTATGACATGAGGAGTGAGGGCATCCTATGCAATGAGTTTGCATAAGATCGGATCAAGAAATAAGTCACTCTTACTTTATAACGTTGTTTACTGTATAAGACTAACTATTTCACTTAGATGGCCTAGGTAACTCGATCTAATCCTGAGCTAACTATGAACTTTTATTTATTCAGAATTATCCTTAGATTTTCATAGATGAGAGTTGGCTCAACAGAGCCGGCTCAATAAGCCTCCCATTTTGGGGGTAAGACCTAATAGACAGCTTGGGACATAGGATGCAAGATGGAGTTCACACCTACCTGATTTAGGGATAGGAGAAAGGTTGTTCTCTCAAGTACTGAATCCAGGTCTTGAACAAAGGGCTCAACCCTCTCACTCGGCTGAGTGAGTTTTGGTTTAGTGACTTGATCACAAACTAGTTGTTCATTAGAGAATCAGTAGAAACTTGAGAAACAAGGCGTAATCTGGGGGACAAAACAAATATTTGACCCAACCGTTATTACGAACAACCTGTGAAAGGTCGACTTACTAATTATGGTTAAATCATGTGGACATAATATATCTACAGTGAGGGGAGTTCAACTATGGACTTTAATGGAGTGACCCATTAGTTAATGAATGGGGGTTCATTTGGTCTAATGAGTTTAGCCAGTTAATCTCGAATCGTTGGAGCCCATGATCTGTAGGTCCGCGAGGTCCCCCTACTAGCTTGTAAATGGATTAGCTTTAGAGTAGCGTGATAAGTTAATTTGAAACGTTCAAATTAGAATTAAAGAAATTAGTAATTATATGAAATATAATTACATGTTTAATTATAAGAATTAAACGGAACTGAAGAATTAATATTTAAATATGATTTAAATATATGAAAGTGGATTTGTGTAAAATTAATTTAATATTTGATATTAAATTAATTAGAATTATTTAAATTGTATAAATAATTATTTATTAATTTGGAAAATTTAATTTGTAAAATTAATAAATTAATTTTATATTTGATATTAAATTAATTAGAATTATTTAAATTATTTAAATAATTATTTATTAATTTGGAAAATTAATAATTTTTTATTTAGGAAATCAAATTGTATTTTCTAAAATCAAATTTGGAATTTGGATAAGTTGAAAAATACACAAAAATGGAAAGCTTGATTTTTCCATTACACCTTCATAATTGCTCACACAAAACCCATTCTTTTGTCTTCAATTACTCCAAGAATGAGCTGCATCTCATGCAACCATCTTCCTTGTATGATGATGTGCAATATATTAAAGAGATTGGAGTAAATTTGAGGCATGCAATCAATAGAATTTTTGTTGAAAATTCGTGGTAAAGAAGGTGTTCTTCAACTGGATTACTACTATGAGCTCTTCTAAAAATTCCCTTGATTCAAGCTTGTTTTGAGTCCCACAACTCAATCTAGAGCACCAACAGAATAGTGGGAAAGATCTTGAGATGGTCTACAACAAGATTTGGAGAAGTTTGCAGCTGGAGATCGAGCTTTGAAGAAGTTCTACAAAGGTATGTCTTGAAATCCACTTGTTTCTACAAGAGCATGTTTTATATTCTTCCAAAATTAATGAATTAGAGTGCTTAATGATCCTTGTTGCTTCCGTTGTTGCTGATACATTCCTACAGTCAAGGTTCCTTTAACTTTTGAGGTGGATTTGACTTACTAGATGAACCAAATTCAACAACCCTTGTTGAGGTGTTGGGTTCTTCAACGACTCTTATTGAAGGTTCAGTAGTTTCCCTGGAAAGTTCATTCAACACAATCTTACTGCGGGACTTATGCTCCCTTATGTGGTCCTCTTCTAAAAATGTAGCATTTGTTGACACAAACACTTTATTTTCTTTTGAGTCATAGAAGTAATCACCTCTCGTTCCTTTAGGATAGTCTACAAATAGGCACATTTTTTTAACGAGGTTGCAATTGCTTAAGATTTTCCAGTAACCCGAGATCTTGAAGTGGCATAAAACTAGCTTTACGACCATTCCATAATTCCAAAGGTGTCCTCGTAACACTCTTGGATGGAACACAGTTCAAAATATAAGTTGCAATTTGTATTGCATAACCCCAAAACGAGTCAGTTAAGGAAGCATAACTCATCATAGACCGAACCATATCCAACAAAGTTCGACTTCTCCTTTCTGATACACCATTCTGTTGAGTTGTACCAGACGTTGAGAGTTAGAATACTATTCCATGTTCTATCAAATAGTTCTGGAATGTAAGATCCAAAAACTCTCCACCTCAATCAAATCAAAATGTCTTAGTTGTTTTATTTAATGTATTTTCAACTTCAGCCTTATATTCACTTTTTAAAAGCTTCAGACTTCTATTGCATTAAATAAACATGCCTATATTTTGAATAATCATCAGTAAAAGTGATAAAATATTATAACCCTCCTCTTTCTTTAACATTCATTGGACCAAAAAAGTCTAAATGTACAAGTTCCAAGTGTTACCCTATGACCTTTTCCTGTAAAAGATTTTTTAGTCATTTTACCTTCAAGGCATGACTCACACACAGGTAAAGAATTTTCTTCTTACTCGCTTAGAAATCCATTCTTAACCAATCTCTCAATCCTATTGAGATTGATGTGTCCTAACTTTAGGTGCCAAAGATTGGTATTTTCTTTAGGAGAAATTTTAAGTCTTTTATTCTAAGTTACTATAGTTTTAAACAATTCAGTATTTAGGAGGTCATTAGTTGCTAACGATTTTAGCACATATAAATTATCTTCAAGATTAGCACAAAAAGTATGTACTCCATTCTTGTAAACAAACACTTTATTTACTTGAAAATTTAGAGAGTAATGTTATTCAAGAAGACATTTTACAAAAATCAGGTTCTTTTCAAGCCTGGAACCACATATACATTATCTAATAAAGTATAAGATTTCTGTAAGTAGAGTCGAAGTCCTCCCACTACCATAGTTGAGATGATGTGGCCAGTTCCAACACGCATCGCCATCTCCCCAACCTCTAGTTGCCGCAAGGAACTAATTCCCAGAAATAAAGAACAAACATGGTTAGTGGCGCCTGAATCTATTATCTAGGCTAAATCATCATTCTCCACTAAACAAGAATAAAAAAAAAGTAAATCATATTTACCTTACTTGGCCTTCTTCTTTTCTACCAAGTATTTGGGATAATTCCTTTTCCAGTGTCCCTTGTGGTTGCAATAGAAACAGATTTCTTTTGCAACCTTGACTTTCTTGCCCTTCTAGGCAGTAGCTGGTAGGTTAGCTTTCCCCTTTCCACCTTTCTTCTTCTTCTACTTTTTGGTGCCGGAAGAATAAGTCACAGACTTAGTTCCAGAGGACGAGGCACTATTTTCCTCTCCCTTTTGTTCCTTGCTTTAGATCAAGGATTGAAATGTCCGAAGCTCATTGAGCAAAATGGTCATGTTGTAGTCAATCATGTTCATAACAACATTTCTATGGAATTGCAGAAAACTTTTAGGCAAAGATTCCAAGATGAAGCTAACCTGATTGGCCTCATCGATGACAGACTCATTCATCTTTGCCACATTAAAGTGGACCATCATGTTGAGAACAAGTTCTCTAACAGATGCCTCTCTTACATATGGGCATTGAAGATATGTTTTAGAGCGTTATGCCTGAGTTATGCGGACGGTTGTCCGAACATCCCCTACAGGAACTTTATGATCTCACGGGTAGTGAGCATGGGCTCATGCTTCTTGGCCAAGACTTCAGCACAAGATATACGCTCGGGCCTTTTCATTTGCCCTTATCTAGCACTTGTATGCCTTTCGAACATTTCGAGTGGCATTTTGAACAAGAATAGAAGGACAATCCTCCATAAGGACAAAATGAAGATCTTCGATGATTAGTATTGTGTTGATTGCGTTTTTCCATGTTGTATAGTTTTTACCAGTAAGTTTGTCGACAGCAAGTAAATTCAAAGTCGCGAAAGTCATAATGTAATTTGTTGAAACCATACAATTTATTTATATTAGTACTCTATGAATTAACCCATTTGCAAAAACCAATCAAACTTAGCAAAATAATCTAGTACACCCTAAGTGACATGTATTTTGCAATGATATTTCAGTGAGATAGGACAAAAGCCACCGTAGGATGATCATGTGCCACTTCAATGAAACGAGACTATCTCAACCAATTGACATACCAACTCCTTGTTACTTTAACTATCAATCACCATTGTTCGGTCCAAAAATTATTAAACTCACTTAACATTTTCTTGTAACTGTAACCCCTCATTTTAGATTCTAGAGTTCCGGTGTAATGAGCCAACCGTAAGAAGAAAATCGGTTGGGACAAAAACTAAAGCAACCATATACATTTATGGAGTTTGAAGTAAAGAATCATGCAAATGCCATATGTAGGGGGACACAAGCAAAGGTGCCTCGAGGCTGAGCATGAAATCCGATGCCAATTTGGTAGGCCGTCGGATTCACCATCGGCCATGAACCCATGCTACACAAATGATATTTGTATGCACCGAACAAACTACTTATACTAACTAGTAGTACAAGCGGAAAGTCCGAGGTCAAACCACAGAGAGCCAAATTGGATTCCTCAATAATTAAACTGGTAGGAAGTAACTAGGGGGTTTTGTGAAAATTATGAATTAAAATTACATGAAAATAAAATTGCACAATGTGAAAGAATGTGTAAAAATATTAATGGAACAAAATACTTAGCTTGGGTAGTTCTAGTTTATTTCATTCATTTTCAATTCTATCATAGACTATCCAAAAGATATATGAGAAATTCAAATTACAACTTAGCCTACTCGTTTAGAATCCTAACCGGTAGTCCACAAAATCAAGTTAATTAAAGGAAAAGTGAGAATCCTTAACTAATCAATCAATCAATAGGCATTAAGATCTAAGACAAAGCTAAGCCAAACAATTGATTTCCATCGTCTAACCAATTATTTGAGCGAGAATTACCTAAGTTAGAAAGTAATGCTTATTAAATGGAATCCCAATTTAACGTCACAAACTTACTTAACTCTTGCTTCTAGGTGACGACTACCTAATGATTACAAATTAGGGCTAATCAAAGCAATCAATTATAGATGTATAGCTAATTTGTCAGATTATCCCATACAAGATAATTGAATAATAAACTCAAGATAAATTCTCATAAAATTCAAAAAAGTCTTACAGAATTACAACATAGTCTCAAATTCGTTACTCAAGCCTCAACAGTCAACTAGAATCAAATTCACAATCGATTAGGTAATAAAAAAGTATTCCATTATTTCAAGAACGATTTGAAAATTCGTTTTAAGATTTGTTATGCATGTTCATGTACAAAGTTATTTATTTTAAACAAGAGCGAGCCTGGAATGGCCTTATAAACCTTCCATTTACTTTCCCCCTAACTGGCTCGAAGGATCCAGAATTAGTTATCCTAAATTCAAAGTGGTGATGACATCAAATTGGATCGGTCAAAATCTATTCATCAATCGCCCTTACTACATTTTTTTTTTCTAAATTCAACCGAATGGGAAACTTAATCTAGGAATCTGACTTTTGTTTTGACTTGCCCACACGAATGTCATGCGAGTCATCCAACTACGGGCCAATTTCCCTTCAAAAGTGCCTAAGCTTACTTATTCCTCTGGGATAATTTAGCTTAGAGGGAAACCACGGGTGTCATGGCCGCCCCAGGTTAATCACACCCTAGACTAAGAGGAGTAGACCCCTATTCATGCACATATGAAAATTATTTTTTTTATATATATATATATATTAGGCAACAGTGATATTAATTGACTACATCTCAAAGTATGCGACAGTGGTCTCATAAATTCTAAGCAAGCAAACAAGGTTAAGATAGATATGCAAAGGGCTTAGTGATGTAATAAAAAAAATTAAGAAGAATTTTCAAAAACATCATAAAAATTATGAATCCTTTCATCCGACCTATTCTTATACAAAAATGGTTCATACGAGTGCGTCATAGAGTAGTCATCACAAGGAACAAAACAGCAAGACAAACCACAATCAAGCAAACATATATGAAAAAAAATCAGCTTAAAAATTGCCTAAAAATCCAGACACCCCACCCCAAACTTTTAAAACGCATATTGTCCCCAATGTGATTAAAATAAAGCACGAGGGATCAGAATACTTCCCTGAACAATGGAGTGGAAGAAGGATATAGGAGACTCGGATCAACTCTTTTCCACAAAAAATCCTAGTAACACAAGAATGATAGAAAGAATTAGGCTCAACAATAAATGAAAAATTACTGAATTGAAATCTAATCTAAGAAAGCAAGTAAATTAAGTCTGGCTTGAAGGAATTCTAAATCTAGAGAACCAGTGAGCGGAAGCAGATTGTTCCAAATCCCATTATGAAAGAACAAGAACATTAACAATCAAACAGAATAGTTATGCATCAAAGATAAAATTACAACACGCTTCAAGGTTAAATACAAAAAGGATAGAGTAAGTGAGACCTTTGAAGAACCCTTTTATTTGCGTATCCCTTGATCAATTAGCAAAACGTCCAACAACATGAACGTAGTGAGCCTCTGGAAAAGCCTCGATCACAATCGAGTAAAACTCGATCCTCGACCCTCGAACGGAAACTCGACACCACAACTCGATTACCTTGGTATTCTCTATGTGAGAATCTAGGAGATGTGGGCTCTATATGGATCTGGGTAGAGGTATGGAGGAACTAGATGATTGAGTAAACAACCAAGTAAGTGGGAGAAGGAAGAAGTCTATCGTATAGACTTGAGTACTCGATCGTTTAGTAGCGAGTAACTATCGTATAGAAAAACTCGATTGATCATTTACTCTCTCAACAAGATATTGTATAACTTGATGCTTTTTGAACATTTTTTGAAAAATGAAAACGATTTTCATTTTATCCATCAGTTAACCATAAACTAATTAAACCTCCCACTAAGGTGGTTATTTCGAGAAAACTGAAATAATTTATCTTAATTATAAATAAATATAATAACTTATTTATCATATTATATTTATAACCTATAGTTTTAATATCACATCATATGCAATATATAAACCATAGTTCTTTTTCTCCTTTATGGCATTTAATACAAATCATATTTATATTAATTCTTCCAATAAAATAATGTATCAAATACATAAAATCAATTATATCACATATAATTGAACTAATTTAATTATTTCATTTATAATCAAATTTCCCCTTGTTAATTTGAATACTTCAAACTAACCCAAAAACTGATTCTCAACATGAATCCATTCAGCTACCAAGGGAATCTTATGGACCTGCTTGAAGCTCCAACAGTATGTGAATAACTGACTAAACTCTTTAATCACAATATCCACCATACGTTAACTGTCGAGCACTCCACTAAAGATTGACAACTGCATTCTTCGCACTACACATAGATTTCTGTGTCCATCGAATATAACCAATCAATAGCACGATGACCCTTCATAAAATGCTCATAAGTTCAGCTAGGCCAATTTACCGTTTTCCCCTCTAGTTACATCTAACTCTTTAAGTACCACTGATTCCTCTAATGATCAATATCATAGTTCCACTATGACTAAACTCTTCTTGAGCCAAGAGAAGCAGTGGCACCACATTGTTCAAGCCCCAAAATTAGCCCTTAAGGGAGCAATTTATCTACTTAACCCTACTTCGGGGAAGGAGTGAATTTCGTCTTGTGTGGTTGAATTCCCAGGTCCCCAATCAGATGAATCCCCAAAGTGGTAGGTTTGAGTCGGCAATCTGGCCACTCGCACCCATACAAATCAAAGGACTGCCCTCATAGGCAAGAGTTCACAACTCACTCAGGATTAAGGTCATATCACCTAAAGTCATTCTAGTAAAGTGAAAGCCTCTGTCATGAATGGCGTTATATAACGTGACTAAACATTTCGTGGTCTGGTCTTATATAAACTCCTTTGTATAAAGCATCCCCGCTCGCATGTATAATACACAAATGATCAAGATCAGACCATTTGTAGCACTTTACAATATTTGTAACACCCACAAAACATGCCACACTCATAGTGTCACTAGGATAAGGTTTCCTTCTTTTATCCATATACTACAGACCATTTAGGTTATCACTTAAAGCACGATCCACTTGTATGTCTTCACATACATGCTTAAGTTACAATGATAACCAGGGATCTTACTTTATTAGTTTTTGGTTAATGCAACTAAAATATCTCATATTTCATAGACTGAAGTGAATAAAATATCTCATATTATATATCACAAAATTGTTTGTTCATACATGTGTTTACAAACTACCGGACCCTACGAGATTTAGGGTATCATCCCCAACAATCTCCCACCCATCCTAAATCTAGTTGGGTGTACAAGATAACCATATTACAAGTACATAAAACAATAAACTAGGGCACAAAGGCCCAATACAATATCTCTCACTTACCTTAGTCCAGCCGCAGTCAGTCCCGTAGACCCATACTCTGCAAGTGACCCTCAAACACTGTAGCCGTGAGAGCCTTTGTAAATGGATAAGCAACGTTGTGCTCTGAAGCGATCTTCGTGAAAATCACATCCCCTTTATGCACAATCTCTCGAATGAGACGGTATTTCCACTCTATATGCTTGCCGCACTTATGACTCTGAGGCTTTCTGGAATTCGCCACAACACCACTATTATCACAATAAAGGGTGATCAGCCTAGACATGTCTGGAACTACTTCCAGATCAGTTAGGAACTTCCTGAGCCAAACAACCTCTTTACCAACTTCACAAGTCACTACATACGCGACCTCCATGGTGGAGTCAGCAATGCACTCATGCTTGGTGCTTCGTCATACTACAGCCCCTCCGTTAAGAGTGAACACTGATCCTGAAGTGGATTTTTGAGAATCCTTATCAATCTGAAAATCTAAGTCTGTGTATCCTATCAGGATCAAATCCTTAAAACCATACACAAGCATGTAGTTCCTCATTCTCCGAAGATACTTGAGGATGTTCTTGACGGTTGTATAGTGACCCTGTCTTGGATTAGACCGATACCTATTGACTATCCCCACAACGTAGCAGATGTCAGGTCTAGTACATAACATCGTGTACATCAAACTGCCTACAGTAGATGCATAGAGGACCCGTTTCATTTCCTCAACCTCTTGAGATGTCTTAGGACACTATTCCTTAGACAATGTAACTTCATGCCGAAAAGGCAAAAGGCCCCTTTTGGAGTTCTACATCGAGTACTTGATCAACATCTTGTCAATGTATGATGCCATATATATTGTTAACACTTTGTTCTTTCAATCTCGAAAGATCTGAATCCCAAGAACAAACTGAGCCTCTCCTAAGTCTTTCATTTGGAATTGGGTCGCTAGCCAGTTCTTAACTGAAGTCAGTAAACCTACGTTATTCCCAATGAGTAGGATATCGTCTACATACAACACTAGAAAAACTACTAAACTGTTGATGATCTTCTTGTAGACACAAGACTTATTAACGTTTTGGTCAAAGCCATAAGATTTGATCACAGTATCAAACCTTATGTTCCAAGATCGAGATGCCTATTTCAGTCCATAAATGGACCAATTCAGCTTGCAAATCTTTTGCTCTTGACCTTGGGCTATGAATCCCTCAGATTGCACCATATAAATAGTCTCTTCAAGATTTTCATTCACAAAAAGTAGTCTTGAAATCCATTTGCCATATCTCATAGTCATAATATAAGGCAATGGATAGGAGAATGCAAATAGACTTCAGCATGGCAACAGGCGAGAAAGTCTTCTCATAGTCAACTCCTTCTACCTAGGTATAACCTTTTGCCACAAGTCTAGCCTTAAATGTTTGCACCTTTCCATCGGCATCCCGTTTTCTCTTGTAGATCCATTTACAACCTATAGGTTTAACCCTATTAGATTGAGCTACAAGATCCCAAACTGAGTTGAAGTACATTGACTCCATCTCGAGATTAATGGATTTGACCCATTCATCTCTATTAACATCCTCCATTGCCTTCTTGTAAGACAACGGATTAAGTAAACAGATGTAAACTGGTGAGTCCAACCGTGGCGGCCCATTATGGTCGGTTGCTCGACCGTGGAAACTCATTATCAGATGTAAACCGGTGAGTCTAACCGGTAGGCGATACCAAACCAATCCAAAGACTCGCCATCATGGAAGACCTTCAACCTATGCCCATTTAATTTTAAAACTTTTCCTATCTCAAGATTAATGATATCTACTGCACCATAAAGATAAACGTGAGAAATGCCAAATGGACCAAGCCACTTGGATCGGAGTTTTCCAGGTATAAACTTCAACCGAGAGTTGTATAGAAGTACCTTTTGCCCTACTTGAAACTCTTTGGGTGCAATCATCCTGTCATAAAGATCCAATCATCTTGTCAAGAAAATCTTTCGCTCTTTGCTTGTAGATCAAAGAATTGTCAAAAGATTCTAACCTGAGCTCTTCCAACTCCTGAAGCTGTAAAAGTCAGGCCTCCCCAACTGCCTCTAAATCCCAGTTGCACTTCTTGACTGCCCAATATGCCTTATGTTGGATCTCAACTAGAAGATGAAAAGCTTTTCCATAGACCAACCTGTAAGGAGACATCCCGATAAGAGTCTTGAAGGTCATCAAGTAGAAGGCTCTAATCCTTCCTTCCTGGGTTGACCATCTTTTCCAAAATAGTCTTCACTTCCCAGTCGGACATCTCTGTCTACCCATTAGTCTGAGGGTGGTATGGGGTGGCAATAAGATGTGTACACTGTACTTCTTCAACATGGAAGCAATGACTTGATTGCAAAAGTGTGATTCTTGGTCACTGATGATTGCCTTAGAGAAGACAAACGTACACAGAATGTTAGTCTTCGAGAAACCTGCAACCACTTTAGCATCATCAGTAATAGTGGCCTTTGCTTCCACCCATTTGGAAACATAGTCCACTACCAATAAAATGTATTTAAACCCATAAGATAAAGGAAAAGGTCCCATAAAGTTAACCCACATACATCAAATATCTCACAGAAAAGAATAGGGACTTGTGGCATTTCGTTCCTACGGGACAAACCTCCTGAATTTTGATAACGTTCACAAGTCTTACAAACAAAGTATGCATCCCTAAATAAAGTGTCCCAATATAAACCTGAATCTAAAACTTTTTTAGCAGTTCTCTTGGGATTGAAGTGTCCACCACATGCATGCTTATGACAAAATTCTAAAACAGAAAAGAACTCGTCATTAAGGACACACCTTCTAACTACCTGATCAACACAAAATTTCCAAAGAATAGGCTCGTCCTTGACATAATACTTTGACTCACTTTTTATTTTCTCTTGTCTATGCTTGTTCATTCCATAAGGGAACTCACTAGTGGTCAAGTAATTCATGATGTCAGCATACCAGGGAGTCATAGAAATATCGCCTGCCTGCATCAGTCCGTGGTCAGGGAAGTCTCCATTAGAACTGAGACAACCTCCATCAGCTATGATCCCGCTTAGGTGATCAGTGACAACATTCTCACATCTTTTCCTGTCTTGAAGTCTTGGGTTAAACTGTTGGAGGAGAATAACCCACCTTAGCAATCAGATAGCACAAAAATAATACCTAAAAACTCATTTTTTGTCATGGTGTAGTTGCACTGAGCTGGGTTGAAGGTCTTCAAAGCGTAGTAGATCATGTGATGTATCTTATCAACCTTCTGTCCCAAAACCACTCCTACAGCATGGTCACTCACGTCGACCATGATCTTGAAAAGAAGATCCCAAAGAGGAGCCTGAATAACGAGAGTACACGACAAGGCGTTTTTCAACACATTAAAGCTTTTCCTGCATTCATCATTAAAATCAAATGCCCTATCCTTGTAAAGAAGAGAGGTCATAGGCTGAGAAATCTTGCTAAAATCTCTGATAAACCTCCCTCACATTTGTGGGATAAGGGAGCTTAGCAATAATATCAATTTTAGTAGGATCTACCTCTATGCCATGCTCATAAACAATATGTCCTAATACAATGTCATGTGAAGCCATGAAATGACACTTTTTGAAATTAAGCACAAGGTATGAGACTCAATACATCTCTCTAGCACCTTAGATAAATTAGACAAGTAATCATCCAATGAGTCTCCATATACAGTAAAGTCATCCATAAATACCTCCATGCAATTCTCAATATACTCAACAAACATGCTCATCATGAAACATTGGAAGGTGCCAGGAGCATTACATAGTCCAAATGGTATTCTTCTAAAAGAAAAGGTGCCATAGGGACATGTAAAGGTCGTCTTCTATTGGTCTTCCTAGTTAATCGGGATCTGATAGAAATTCGAAAAACCATCAAGAAAGCAGAAGAAAGGCTTTCTAGCTAACCTTTCTAGTATCTGATTAATAAAGGGAATGTGGAAGTGGTATTTCCTAGTAATAGCATTTAATCTCCTAAAATCAATACACATCCTCCACTAATTCTGAACTATAATAGGAATTAAACTACCCTCATCATTTTTTACCACAGTAACACCTGTTTTCTTAGGCACTACATGTATGGGACTAACACATTCACTACTAACAATAGGGTAAATAATACCTGTATCTACGAGTTTGAAGACCTCTTTCATCACTACTTCTTTCAAGACAGGATTCAAATGTCGCTAGGTTGTTGACAAGGCTTAGCTCTATCTTTCAGAGAAATTCTATGCATGCACATAGCAAGGCTAATACCTTTTATGTCAGCCAACCTACATCATATGGCCAACTTGTATTTCTGCAAGACTTCTTCCAACTGTTTTTCTTGCCCATCTGTTAGATTCTTTGAAATGATTATATGCAAAGTCTCAGCTTCTCCTGAATAGGTGTACTTCAAATGGTCTGGAAGCTCCATTTCAGGTGTCTACAAAACAAAAGGAAGCACCTTGTCAGAAGACTCACTATCAAAATCAGAAGGCATACTTACCGGTTCTGTCATGAACAAAGTAGAAAGCTCTCCAAGTGAAATCAAATCTCCTGAATCATCCTCATCGTCCTCATGGACGTCCCATTCTACCTCCTGCTCAAGACAAAACACATCAATCTGGCACAAAGATTGTACATGCCCAACGGTGGAAGATCGCATAGCATAAAAAATATTAAACTTAACTATCTCACCATCGAACTCAACAGACAAAATACCCTCATCCACATCAATCTTAGACTTGGCAGTCTTCATGAAAGGCCGACCAAGTAAGATTGATGTAGATGAAATAGAAGTGGGCTCTTCCATCTTAAGAATATAAAAATCAGCAAGGAAAAACAAATGATTAACCTGAACTGGGACATCTTCTATGACTCCTAAAGAGTGAATAAAAGACCTATCAGCTAATTGAATCACAACTCCAGTTTCATTCAGGTCTTTTAATTTCAATTCTTTGTAAATTGAATATGGCATAACATTTATGGATGCACCAAGATCTAGAATATCTCTATCAATTTTGTTTTTGCCAATAACACAAAGGAGAGAAAACATACCTGGATCCTTTTGTTTTCAGGCAAATTTTTATGAAGGATCGCAGACACAGACTGACTTACCACCATTTTCTCCCTTTCTTTTGCTTGCCTTTTCCTCATGCAAAGCTCCTTAAGGAACTTGGCGTATTTTGGGATTTTCTTAACAACATAAAGAAGAGGAATATTGATATCCACCCTTCTGAACATCTTTAGAAGCTCCTTATCATTGGCTACCATAGGCTCTTTTGGCCTTGCAAGACTGGAAGGAAAAGGTGTTTTAGGCACATAAGCATCTAAAGAAGGAAAAAGGTGAGAGGATACTCCCTTTTGATTTTCTGGTGGTGTGACTATAGAATTTGAAGAAGTGGTTCCTGGTTCTTCCAACTCTGGCTCTTTTGTTGACTCAGCAGGTGGCTCCAACTCCTTGCCACTCCTTAGCGTTATTGCACTTACATTTTCCCTGAGATGAGATTTTTCCAGACTGTCTCTCCAATTTACTCATCGAAGTGGCTAGTTAAGAGACTTGGGTCCTCAAAGCATCAATGACATTCTTTGTATCCTGCTGAAATTAAAAAGAGTGGTTAGTAAGAATTTTGACAATATCCTCCAAGGACATTTGAAGTTTGGATGAGTTTAGGCTAAGTTTGCTCATTTTGTCCACCCCATTTGAAGTTTGGATGATCCCTCCACCCAGGATTGTATGTTGGACTGAATGGGTCCTACTGTCTGTTTTGCCCATTGAAATTGTAGCCTCCAACAACATTTACCTTAGGTATTGCTCCTTGTAGAGCATTAGGGAAAATGTCAGTTGTATCTATGCTACTTTGGCTCACTAATAATAGCAGGCTGTCCATTCTCTGTCTTCACCATTTGTTTAAAAATAGAAACCATGTCAGATTTTTCCTTTCTAAGTTCACTAACATCGTTGGCTGACTTTACACTGACTGCAGCTCTAGTACCAAATTGTTGAGAATTTTCTTCCATAGTAGCTAACAGTTTCATTGCCTCAGTTGGAGTTTTATTAACTAAGGCTCAGCTGTATCTATGCTACTTTTATCATTCTACATCAGTCCCTCATGAAAAATACTGGATCAACAGTTGGTCTGAGATCTGATGGTCGAGAAACTTCACACAGGTCTTTTTGAATCGTTCCCAATGCTCATGAATGGTATCCCCATCGAATTGCATAATACTGTAGATCTCTTTTCTGATGTTGTCAGCTCGGGATGCTAGGAAGAACTTTTCCAAGAACTTCCTCTGCAACTCTTCCCAAGATGTGATGCTTTCAGGTGGAAGGAAGTAGAGCCACTCTTTTGCATCTCCCTTCAACGAAAAGGGAATGCCCTCATATTGATTTGTTCTTGAATCACTCCATTCGGTCTCATTCCATCGCACACCACATAGAATTCCTTCAAGTGCTTGTATGGGTCTTCACCCTGTAAACTAGAAAATGCAGGAAGTAAGTGAATTAACTGAGATTTAAGCTCGAAGTTACTTATCGTTTTAGGATAGGCAATGCATAGGGGTTGCTGAGTGAAGTCTGGTGTTGCAATTCCCTAAGAATCTTTTCACGTTCAACCATTATTGGTAAATTTTTAGGAATGCTTTCTTCTTTGGATGTGTCTTCAACACAAATATCTTTATCAAGTGCAGCTTGTTGTCTCCTCTCTCTCATGATTCTCCGCTCCTCCTTGGAAATTTCTGCAAAATACAACTGTCTAGAACCTTTGGAAGTGTGAGTCATGCACCAAAAGAGACAATCGATTAGAAGGAAAGCACTACAAGCCTAAAAATCAAGAAATCCATTGGCTCCTTGCAATGGCGCCAATTTGGTAGTCTGTCAGATTCACCATCGCCCGTGAGCCCATGCTAAATAAATGATATTTTTGTGCACCGAAAAAACTACTTATACTAATATTAGTACAAGCGGCAAGTTCGGGGTCGAACCACAGAGAGCCGAATTGGATTTCACAAAACCCCCCATGGTTACCTCCTACTAGTTTCAATTTTTGAGGAATCCAACTCAACTCTCTGTGGTTCGACCCTGGACTTGCCACTTGTACTACTAGTTAGTATAAGTAGTTTTTTCGGTGCATACAAATATCATTTGTGTAACATGGGTATCTTTTATTCTAGAATCTCTTTTGAAGAGTTTCCTCCAATTCCGCAACAATATGGTTATGAATAAAATAGAGTACACCATGACTACCACTCTAAAATGAGTTACATACTTATTAGTCTCTTATGAAGTGTAAGGGAACAATAGAAGGAGAGGAAAATGTTACCCATTCCAAGAAGTTCCACAAGGGTTCATCATTTGGAACTAAGTCCTGTCTCTTATACACATCTAGATGTGTATAAGAGACAGGTATATATATATATATATATATTATAAAACCCTAAGCTGAGCAACTAGCCACTTTTATTTCTCATTCCTTCTCCAGTTCAGTCAGTGGCACACGACACACGACCTTACCCTCACCTCACCCTCAAGACCTTCGGTTCTCCACTCGTCCAGTCCTCGTCCTCATTCCTCACTCAAGCTCACCCTCACCCTCATGCGGTAGACCCTCACAACCAGTCAACTCCCCCTCGTTGGCAACTCCTCAGACCAGTCAGCTCCCCCTCGTCGGCGACTTCTCAGAAGCGACACAACTTCTGGTCAGCGGTCACGACCTCAACTTCAGTCAGCGACGACTTCTCAGCAGTGACTTCTCACCGTCATTCTTCTTCTCGCTCATCCTCATCATCAGCGACGACTTCTCAATAGTGACTCCGGTCAGCGGCCTTCATCAAATTGTTTTAAGGTATATCCGAATAAATATCCACTTTCTGATCTGATTTGTGAATCTGAAGATAAAACTAATTGTTCGATTTGTGAATCTGATCTGTGATTTATGGTCTGATTTGTGAATATGCGATTTGTGATTGTGAATCTGTGGACTGTGATTTGCTATTTTTTTGTATGTCTGAAATTGACTAGTTGTTCGATTTTGTGATTGTTTCGTTACTATTTGACTATTTGTAGGTGAAATTTGAAAATGACTCTATCGAATAATAATGAGTTAGAACAAGGTGATTCAACTCCAACATCCATGAACATGAGCGAATCATCCCCAATAAACAGTGTTTCTAGTGGTAATGATCAATCTACGCATTACATTAGATACCGATGATAATGAGGATGTGCTAAAAAGTAATAAGTTGACGTCAGTAGTATGGAATCATTATAAAAGACAAAAAATAAATGACTTATGAAAACAATATGTAATTATTGTGGAAAAAAGTTAGGAGGGAAATCTAAAAATGGGACAAAGCATTTACATGACCATTTCAAAATTTGTCCTTTACGGAGACAAAGAGACATTAGGCAATCATGTTTGAGACCCACTAAAACCAATGAAGGAAAAGTAGTCCTAAATCCGACCCTCTTTGATTATGAAGCTTTTAGAAGAGATCTTGCTTGTGCTATAATCTTACATGAATATCCAATAAACATGGTTGAACATAAAGGATTTAGAAAGTTTTTTAGTGGTGCTCAACCGTTGTTTAAGATGATTTCAAGAACCACGATGAGGAGAGATATAATAAAAATTTATGAAGAAGAGAGAATTAAAACAATGAAATTTTTGGAAAACAATAGAAGTAGAGTTGCTCTTACTACGGGCATGTGGACTGCGTCTAGTCAGAAGAAGGGATACATGGCAATCACTGCACATTTTAGTGATGATTCTTGGGTCCTGCAAAGCAGACTTTTAAGGTAATTTAAATCTTTTATATTGTTATGTATTTTTTGTTTATTTGGTTTTCATTTTAACATATTATTACGTAATACTACTATACTAGGTTTGTACACGTGCCACATCCACATATTGGACAATTACTTTCTGAAGCATTAATGGAGTGTATTTTTTTATTGGAACATAGATCGTAAATTGTCCACTTTAACAGTATATAATTGTTCAATAAATGATGCGATGGTTGACATTTTATTAAGAAATTTAAATTTAAGGACACTGTGGTTGTATGGAAGTTTGTTCCACATTTGTTGTTGTGCACGTATTTTGAATTTGATAGTGAAAGATGGTTTGGCTGTAATTTCGGATGCTATAGAGAAGATTAGAGGTACTGTTCATTTCTGGACTCTTTCTCTAAAAAGGAAGGAAAAATTTGAAGGAGTTTGTCAAATACAAATTCCATGCAATAAAAAACTCAGTCTTGATTGTGTTACAAGATGGAATTCAACCTTTGTGATGCTCAAAACTGCTTTGGAATACAAGGATGTTTTTCCTCGTCTAAAACAACATGAACAACTATACACTTATCTTCCTTCAGATACTGATTGGAATTTTGTAAAAGAAATGTGTGATAGATTAGAACCACTTTACTTGATGACTAAGTTATTTTCTGGGTCAAGTTATCCAACCTCCAATGTCTTTTTTGAAGAAGTTTGTGAAATTAGGTTGGAACTTTCTAAGTGGCTTAACTCTGATGTTGAGGAGGTACAAGTAATGGCATCAAGAATGATTGCTAAGTTTGAAAAATATTGGAGTGTGATTCACGGTGTATTGGCAATAGCTACAGTATTAGATCCTAGATTTAAGATGAGATTGATCCAATTTTATTTTCCTCAAATCTATGGATTTCATCATACTGTTGAAATTAAACGTGTTAGAGACTTGTGTTGTGATTTGATGAAGTTTTATAGTTCAAATTCAAGAACAATAGAAGAACCTTAGCGTTCTACATCTACAATTAGTACTTCTTCGACTTCAAGGCGAGATGGAAATAGTAGTTCAACTGCTCTTGTTAATAGGAAAGATCGATATCTCAAGTTTGAAGAGTTTGTTAATAATGTTGAAAATGATGTTGATAATGTCAAATCAGAGTTGGATCATTATTTGGATGAGTCTCTTCTACCGCGATCGGATGATTTTAACAGTTATGCATTATCAAATATAAATTACAACATGACTTTTGGGAATAAACTAGGGAAGAAAACGACATACCCATTAAACCCAATTTTCTTCACGTATTCCCTCTTGATCACGATCTCTTTAGTTTTCAATTCAAATTTTCCAATTGGGCACCACCACTTGAGAACCCTCTAGTATTCTCTTTAAGGATTAAGAATTCAAGCAAGAGTTGTAGGCTTTGATTGAATTCCTAGAAGAGGGAAAAGAAGAAGGAGAAGGATTTTCCCAAATAACTTTTCTATGTTATTCCCAGGAAGAAGATGGAGAGTACACAAAAAGAAAAAGAAAAAGAAAAAGAAAACTCCTACTGCACTAATGTTTAGAGAAAATCAGGGGGAATAAAGTTGTAACTACCTCCATTTGATTAAATTAAAATAAAATTTAATTTAATTTAATTTAATTTAAATAAGAATTTATATGTATAATAACTACCTTATCATATACATATATACTATATATTATATCAAATATAACATATAACCTATAGTTTTATATTGTATCAAATACAACATAACTTATAGTTTTATTGTCTCTCAACAATGTATGACGTTTAATATAAATCATATTTATATTAAATTCAATTATATAAATCTCATCCATACAATTAAAATTTGAATCATATTCAACTATTTAATTCCTCTCAACTATTTATGGTATTTAATATAAATCATATTTATATTAAATTTAATTATATAAATTTGATTCATTTAATATTTGAATTATATTCAAATTTCTCTTAAAATACTTTATATTATAATGTATCAAATATATTATATTAATTATATCACATATAATTAATTTGAATAATTCAAATTAATTCTCAATTAAAACCTGTTGACCTACAGAGGGGACCTTATAAACTTGTAGATTGAAGCTTCAATGGTACTTGGATAATTAATTGAACTCTTTAATTAAATTACCCAATATCCATTAACTGCCGGTCATTCCACTAAAGACCGACAGCTGTACTCTTCGCACTACAGATATATTTCTATGTCCATTGGATATAACCAATTAAACCAGTGCAATAACCCTTCACATTGCTCGTAAGTAAAGCTGGACCATAATACCGTTTTGCCCCTATAGTTACATCTAACTCCTTAAGTACCACTGATCCCTTTAATGAACAATAAGTCATAGTCCAACTATGATCAAGTCTCTCTCAAACCAAGAGAGGGTGTGGCCACATTGTTCAAGGCCCGGAATCAGCCCTTGAGAGAGCAATTTATCTACTTATCCCAACAACGGGGAAGGAGTGAATGTAGTTGTCTTCCCAACTCCCCAATCAGATGAATCCCCAAAATGGTAGGCATATTAAGTTGACAATCTGGCCACTCTCACCCATGCAGGTCATAGGAGTTCAAATATTAAATTTAATATGAGTAGAGTTCATATTAAAACTATAGGTTAAAATTAATGTGCATTAGATGCACATTAAACTATAGGAACATGAGAGAAAACACAATCGAATATGATTCAATTATAAGGTTAAATTAAACATGTTATATTTAATTTAATGATTAATTAATTGAAGAATTAATTGATTATCTAATTTAATTTAATTTAATTAAATTAATTGAATTAAAACTATATGTTATGAGTGAGGGATGTATTAGAATATGAATCTAATACACATTTAATTAAATATAAGATATTTAATTATTATTGATTAATTTGATTAATTAATAATTATTTGATTTATTTTAATAAATTAAATTTGATTTAATTTATTGGTTAAATAAAATTTAAATAAATTTGTTATAACAAACTCCCAACATGGAGAGTTATATGGGAGTGGGAGAGAGATATTCTCCCTACTTCCTCCTCCATCTCTAATCAGTTCTCTCTGCATCACAGAAGAAAAATATTCTCTCTTGGCCTCTGGCTTTCGAGAATTTTTCTTGATAAAAAATTTTCTTCAAAGATCCCCCCTTCTTTTACCTCACTAGCCAGATAAGAATACTGACAAAACTATTTTGGTGGTGTTTACTTGATTTGCAGCAGAGAAATCAAGATCGTAAATCCCAAAAGTTGGTGAAGCGCTCTAGAGTTGTCAACGAAAGTAAGGGATTCTAAGTTTTATTTCCTCTATTAATTTGTTATTAAAATCTGAAAATGGTTTGGATTTATTTCCATTTCGCTTGGGATTCAAGCCAGTAAGTATAATGTTTATCCTATTCCATTATGTTTTAGTTTGTTGGTTTTGTTTCTTTAAAATTGAAAAATTGAATGCAAGGCGATCTTACGCTTCTGCTCGAAATTCGATCCCTACACTATGATCATCTTGGTGAAATGTAAGTCTCTTCTATCAATGGTGTTATGTAGAGAGATTATTCATTTTTTGGTCCAATCTTATACAAGCTCTTTGTATAGAACACCCTTGCTCACATGTCTTTACATGAATGATCAAGATCAAATCATTTGTAGCACTTTACAAGAATTGTAACAACTACAAAACCGGTCGTATTTGTAGTGTCACCAAGATAAGGTACCCAATCTTATCCATCTACTATAGACTGTTTAGGTTATCACTTATTCATAGTGTCACTAGGACAAGTGGGAGATTGTTGGGGTTGGTGTCCTAAATCTCGTAGGGTCCTGTAGTTTGTAATTATATTGTACAAACATTTTATTTATTTAATAAAATATGAGATATTTTATTTGACATTTGGTAGCATTAAACCCACATACCAATAAACTAACATACAAGGTTATCTTCTGTAGCTTAAACATGTATGTAGAGACATACAGGTGGATCATGTTTAAGTGATAACCAAAATGGTGTGTAATAGATAGACAAGGCTGGCTACCTTATCATGGTGATACTACGAGTATGACTCACTTTGTAGATGTTATAATTGTTGTAAAGTACTACAAATGATATGATCCTAATCATTCATATGAAGACATGTGAACGGGGATATTCTATACAAAGGAGTTTGTATGAGATTGGACCACGAAATGACTAGTTTCATTATATAATGTCATTCATAATATAGACTTACATTTCACCAGGATGACCATGGTGACATGACCTAAATCTTGAGTGAGTTGTGAAGTCCTGCCTATGAAGGCGGTTCTTTGATTTGTATAGGTGAGAGTGACTAGATCGCCGACTCAACAAGCCTACCATTTTGGGGATTCATCTGATTGGGGAGCTGAGAACACAGTTACATAAGACGGAATTCACTTCTTCCCTGAGGCAGGGGAAAGTAGATAAATTGCTCCCTTAAGGGCTGATTCCAGGGCTTGAACAATGTGGCGTCATACCCTCTATTGACCCAAGAAGAGTCTAGTCATAATTGGACTATGATTTATTGTTCATTAGAGGGATCAGTGGTACTTAAGGAGTTAGATGTAACTATAGGGGCAAAACGACAATTTTGACCTAGCTATACTTGCGTAATTTGTGAAGGGTCATCACACTGTTGATTGGTTATATCTAATGGACACAGAAATATATATATATATATATATATAGTGCGAGTGTAACTATCGTTCTTTAATGGAGTGCCCGATAGTTAATGGATGTTGAGTAAATTAATTAAAAAGTTTAATTAAATATTCAAGTATCATTGTCCAAGCTACATGTCCATAAGGTCCCCTCTGTAGCTCAAGGGGTATTGATGAGAATCAATTTTAGATTAATTTGAATTATTCAAATTAATTATATGTGATATAATTATTTTAATTGAACTATATATGATATAATAACTTTAATGTATTTGATATATTATAATATAAAGTTTATTTGAGAGGAAATAAATATTTGAATATGATATAAATATTAATTATGTGAATTGGATTCATATAATTAAATTTAATATAAATGAGATTTATATTAAATATCGTTGTTGAGAGAATTAGACTATAGGTAATATTGTATTGTATAGAATAGTAAACTATAGGTTATATGTTATATTTGATATAACATATAGTTTAATATATATTATATGATAAAGTGGTTATCATATAAATATATATTAAAGTTTTTATTAAAATTAATTTGATTTAATAATTTTAATTTTTGGAAAAAAATTCAAGCTCTTTCAATCACTCAACTATCTTCCTCTCTCAATTAATTCTTTCCCTCTCCAAAAAGCCAGAGCCCACACACTCTTGGATTCTCATCGTAGAGAATACAGAGGAAACCATTTTGGTAGTGGCGATTTAAGAAAATTAGCGTTTACTATTCGAGGACTTTTGGAGAAGAGGAAGCGTGAAGAAATCGTTCTTCAAAGGTGAGTTCCTATTTCTCTTTTCTCTCTATTCTCTTTTATTTTTAAGAGCATGCTGTATTTTTCATCTTAAATGCATAGTTTTCTGTATTTTTCATATTACGCATTGGTTTCGAGTACTGCATGTGTTGGACAATGAAGTTCATCGCATGGGCATCATCCCTCCTCTTGTGACTGTGAGCATTGCATCCACCACGAGTAAGTCCCTTCACCGCATGGGCATCGACTTGCTGCATGGGTATGCTACTTATCGCATGGGTTTACGTTCAAATTTGTAAATGTCGACGTATGGTATATGTTGACATGCTTATCTTCAAGCTCCACTACTTTGCAAGGCCATCACCCCATCGCATGGAGTGCGTCCCATTGTAAGCCATCATCGCATGCCATCCCGTCGCAAGGCATCACCGTATGCCATGATATCAGGCATCGCAAGATAGAAGTAAATCCTCTGTTTTTCTTTGAAAATCTGAGCTCCAGACAACTTCAAATTTGACCCTAAACAACCTAAAAAATACAAACTCGATTGCAAAAATAAAATGCCTAAAGAATAGGCTCTTACATTGATCAAATCAACATAAAATTTTACAATCTATGGTGCCAGTAAATGAAATTATCTATCAAGAAAACCTTATATATTTTCAAGCAAAATGCAGAAAAACAACCCACCTTTTGAACTGATTTTTGTTCCAAAATCAAAAAATCAAAATACAAAAAAATATTGGCTCTGATACCAATTGAAGGAATCGAATTCCCGTAGAAGCATGTGAACACCTTGCATTTAGACATTAATTTCTTATGAAAACATAAACAGTAAAATAAAACATACATTTGTAGGATAAACATTCAAACAAAAACATAAGCATGCTAGAAAAGAGAAAGAAAAGGAAATCAAAACTCACCTTTGTTGATTCCTCTAGCTTTCCACTTCTACCGTCATCAACGATCTCGAACTTCTCTAAGAAGGACACCACCAACAAAGTTACCTTGCTATTCTCTAGGATTCCAAAGAACTTGGAATAGTGGTCTCCAAGAACTTTCGAGGAGGAGAAGAGTAGAGAATTTTTAGAGAGAAGTTAGAGAGAAGGTAGAGACTTGTGTAAAAAAAAAAAAAAAAAAAATCCTTACCCTAAATGGGACATCAGGATATATTTATATGGAGAATGATTAGCCCCTTCTTCAAGAATTTTTCTTTATATCCTTAGTGCTAATTAATTAAATAATCCTTATTTGATTAATTGACACATTAATTAAATAACCATATATTAAATCCTATTTAATATACATTTATTTAAGTATCATAAATACCATATATTTATACAAACCTCCAATCTCCATTATTTTTTAATCAATTAATTAATCATTAATCAATCAATTAAATAACTATCATATTTAATATGGAGTTAATGAACATATAAATATCACATATTTATATGTGTACATCTCTTTATGAATCCAATTCACATGAATCTAATATTTGAATCTTACTCAAATATCTCTCTCTTATATAATTTGGATTATAGATCATATCTATAATTAACCATTATATATTAATCTAATTAATATAAAATTTTCTCATTTGATTGGAACAATTTAAATCATTCCTCACTATTATCCTTTAGTGAGCTAACAAGAGGGCCTATGGATCTACATATTAGAATTCTAATGATATGAGATTAATTGATTAAACTCTTTTAATCCAATTAATCAATATTTATTAACTACCGATCACTGCATTCAAGACCGATAGTTATACTCTTCGCACTGTAGATATATTTTTGTGTCCATGGATATAACCAATCAATAGAGCGATGACCTTTCATAAATGCTCACAACTACAGCTAGGTCAAAATATTGTTTTACTCCTGCAGTTACATCTAACTCCTTAAGTACCACTGGTTCCTCTAACGAGCAAACAGTTTATAGTCCAACTATAAACTAATACCTCTCGGACTAGTGAGAGGTTAGGGCCCCATTGATTAAGACCCGGAACCAACTATTAAGGGAGTAATTTATCTACTTTCCCTAGGAATGGGAATGAGTGAATTCCATCTTGTGTAGCTATGTTCTTAGCTCCCTAATAAGACAAATCCCCAAAATGGTAGGCTTATTGAGTTGGCTATCATGGTCACTCTCACCCATACAGATCAAAGAACTGTCGTCATAAATAGGAGTTCACAACTCACTCAAGACTAAGGTCAAGTTTCCTATGGTCATGCTAGTGAAATATTAGTTTCTTCAAATAACGGTGTTATAAAGAGAAACTAATTATTTCGTGGTCTGATCTATATGTGAACTCCTTTATACATGATACCCCACACACATGTCTTTACATGAACAAATATGGTTCATATTGTTTGTAACACTTATATGTGACAATTTAATTTTTAATAATTGTTGTTCATGTTCATGTAACAATTACAAAGTGGACAATATCCGCAGTGTTACTAGGATAAGGCACCCAACCTTCATCCATTTGTTACTGACTTTTTAGGTTATTACTTGAACATGAACCACCTGTATGTCAACCACATACTGTTCAAGTGACATCTTATAACCTTGGATCTTAGTTTATTAGATTGAATTGATGCTGTCTAAATTTCAAATAAAATACCTCTGATTTTATTAAATAAATAATTTGTTTTAACAAAACTACAAACCATGAGATATACTAGATTTAGGACATCAATCACAACAATTACAAATATAATCTTTTATATCAAACCAATTTAATCCTATTAAATTGATTAAAAGATTAAACCTATTTATAATCTTATTAAAAATATTTGATCATAGGTCTAATATGAATCAAATTTTAAACTATTTAAAAAATGATTTTAACCTATGTTAGCATGCAACTCGTTATTATAGATTTTAATTCTAATTTCATTTAACTTATAACTATTATAAATTATAAATGAAATAATTAAAACCTAAAATTGCATCTAATGACATACTTTGAAAAATTATAACAACTATAATTTACTAAAGTGGTGTCATGCATCATGCAATTTCATTGTTCATTACATTCCATACATAACAATTATATACTATAGTAATGAAAAATAAATAAATAACACATCCAAGTGTCTCGAACGCACATCGCTCAAACTACCTTCTTGCGCACGCACGTTTTAGAACGTAGTGACATTTAGGGAGAGCGCAGAGGAGCTCGACGAAAAGACGTGCAACGCTGCTACGCTCTACATGTTTTTCCCCGAATTCCATGGCACTTCGCAAGGGTGCAGCTACGCTCGGGGCTACTGCCCCCTTTCGAATTCATTCGAATTACTCCAATCAACTCCAATTTGAAGCTGAAACCACGACTCGATTGAACATAGACATAAATACAGACTCGATTGCAATATGATATGCCCAAAAAATACAAGAGGCTCTTACAATTGAAAGTAGTAAATAGTCTACGATGCCAAATTCGAAACATCCACATTGCAAACTAACAAAGCATACATCCATTATGCTCTTATAAGATTCAAGTCTAATTGTATAAATTGCATATATAAGATTCATAGAATCCTACGACTCGTAGATAATTCAAGATACAAGAGTTTAGGTCTTCCTACCTTCGAATATCAGCCCCTCAGCATCGAAAATACATAGAATTAATATGTTCGTCTTCCCAAACAACCTCGGATCAATGGTTGTGCTATAAGTACAAAACTAAGTTGTCGTATAGCCCTGTGCTAACATCGTTATCCATCTGACCCCATAAAAACAAGATTGAATTTAACTTAAATATTTACTGTATGCGATTACAATCAATAAAGACGATTAATATCTAAAATTACAATTAGTTGAGGAATACATCATTTGTTGTGAACAATTAATGATAAATACACTCTTCGTTGTGAATAGTTAAGAAAATTTACAAGAAATAATAACGAAATCCAATGATTAAGTCACATCGCGAGCTCGGTTGGGACATTTTCATTTATTATGCCCTTATTGTCTGCAAATTGTGTAACGTATATTGTAACATTCCCTCCAATCCATCTCGTTCTGCAAGTAGTACACAATCTGCCAATGTTTCTAACTCGGGATTCGTCCGGATAAATAGTGGGGTTAGGATAAGGCCAACCTTTTTTATCTAGGATGAGCTCGAACATGGGATAAGTGGAAATTTTGTAATAATCTTCAATGTAGTACAAGTAGTCTAACCTAATGGTCTTACACGCAACCATGACTTGAGAACATGGGATTCCATAACTCTGACACTTATTGCATGTGCATGTTCTTTCACTTAACTTTATTCGGTGTGTGGTTCCTCCCTTCAGTGTTATTAGGTTTATTGAAGTGATGGTGTCACAAAACCTTGTCCTTTGGTCAAATATGTTAACGCTATGTTTAGTTACACATCTTTCCCAATGTGCTAATTTCTTAACTGCATACTTATGACATATACGGCAATTACTTAGAATATTTCATAGTTAGTAAGAACATGAGGGATAACTAACATGGAATAATTTACCTTGTGAAACACTTTCCAGATTCAAGAGCAGTCTCTATCTCTACATAACGAGCAGTGAAATAGCCGATAGTTCGATAGAATGTTGCTTGGGCTAGTGCATTAATGGGTAGCTTCCTGGCTCCTTTCAGAATAGAATTCGAAATTTTGACCACATTTCGTGGTTAGCTATCCATGATGATGACCATCATCATATGACTGGGTCCACTGTTTAAGATCTATGGAAGCAAAAAATTGTAAGCAATTAGGGTTTGCTGTTTGAAGTTCGGCTGTACAGTCATTCAACTTTCGAACTTGAAATTTTGATCTTACACCAAGCTTTTTAACATACTATTTCTATACTTGTCGCTAAAATTACTTGCTACATGTCGCAAGTAGAATTTGTGATGTATCTCTAGCCAGCCGTTGTTATGTTTTGCATGGCAAATAAATGCTCTTGTATTTATCTGAAATTAGACATATTCCCTCCCTTCCATACGCCACATGATCCCATAGAATTTTCAAAAACCAGCCCCATGAATCAGCGTTTTCCTCTGGTACAATAGTGTATGCAACTGGATAAACGTGTCCATTTGCATCGACTGAGGTAGCTATTACATAATCCATCGATCATTATGTTGAAGTCAACTTGACGATGCATGTTTGTATGAAGAGATGGTTGCCTATCATATTGTATATCATTTGCCTCATTCATAATGTTTCCATGCATGTAACATAGAAACCCCACAAGGTCCATTGTAGTTTGATCAATTCAATCTGATATTTACCAAAGACTGTAAGTATTTATTAAGAAGAAAATTAAACTTCACTTATTTTGGGGTAATGGTTTGCACTACTGTATCGCACCCTAAATTAATTTTCGTGCCTTACTTTACTAAATATAGAAAGGGAAGTACGGAGTCAATCCACAGAAAGTCGATTTAGATTTCTTAACTTTGAAACTTATAGAATGTAACCGGAAGGGGAGGGGGTTTGTGAAAATGATTAACGTAAATTGCACGAAAATTAAAATGGTGCGAAGTAAATTAAATGCATGGAGTGAATTGAGTGAATTTTTTTTTGTAAAAATTATCAATTGAACAAAACACCTAGCTTGGGTCAACCTAGTTTATTTCATTCCCTTTCGATTCTATCATCAACTTAATCATAAGATTAATGTAAGATTTTCAAATTAAAGCTTAGCCTACTCGCTTAGGATATTAACCAATAGTCCTTAAGATGGAGTTAATTTAAAAAAATAGCGAGAATCCTCTACTAATCAATAAAACAACAAGCATTAAAATTAAGCGTGACACCAAGCCGAATAATTAATTTCTATCGTCTAACCAACCATTCTAGAGAGATTTATCTAGATTAGAAAGTAATGCTTATCAAATGGAATTCCAATTTGACTTCACAAACTTACTTAACCCTTGCTTCTAGATGATTAACTACCTAACGATCACAAACTAGGGCTAATAAAAGCAATCAATCACACTAACATAGCTAATTTGCCAGATTATCCCATGCAAGATAGATTGAAAAACGATTTGAGATGAAATCTCATAAAATTCTTAAAAATCTCAGCAATATTATAGCCCAAGTCTCAAGAATGAAGAAGGAATTGAGATAAACTACAAAACCCAAGTTAAGTACTTACCTCTTAGCCACAAATCATGCTCTAAAACCAATAATCAAGCTTTATGATGCTAAAAATGGCAAGAAATTACAGTATTTGGTTGAGGGGAGAAGGAAAACGATCCTAAAAATGAAAAAATGGCATGATAACCTACATTCGCGGTGTTGCAACGCTCCGTAAGGGCGTCCAATGCTACGCAAGCCAGCACGTATGCCTCCGTCTAGCATCTTACCCTTATTCTTATAGTTCCATTCAAGTTGCCATTGTTTGTTGTGTTTTCGGTCTAGATAAGGCGATTCCTTGCTCCCTAAAGTCAGAGAGATTGAGACTGAATAGAACGCTTTTAGTAATGACGAAAGTCTCTAGTCATAGGATTTGATTGCAACATGTAGCATTGCAACTCTGCCCTGTTCTATGAAAAAATATAATGCTTCTATCTTTAAGCATTGCACGATGCTCCTTTGGAATGTTGCAATGCTCCGACTGAGGGTAGAAATGTAATTTTTCAGCCTTCTTTCATTGTTTGTGCGATTTAGCTCCCAACTTGGCTGTTTTATCGTCTTTTTGTCCCAAACGCTTCATTCAACCTCTTGTACACTTGAGACCTATAAAAATATCAATTAAACACATTAAGTAGCCTAAAAATCCCGAATTAAAGAGAGGGAGATAACACATTTTCGACGCTATCAAATGCCCCCAACTTAGCTCTTGATCATTCTCGAGCTTATGAACCCTCAGTTTGTTTTCCCACTAACCTGGCTTGAAAGATCCAAAATTAAGTTTCCTAATCTCAAAGTGGTAATGTCATTACATGGGAGTAGTCAAAATTGATCTATTAATAACTCTTATTATATATTTTCTTTTCTCTTCCTCTCTTTTTTTTCTTTTCGAATGGAGGGGAAACTTTATCAAGGAAAGCGTCTTTTATTTTGGCTTGCCCACACGAGTTACGTGAAGCACATCCAACTATGGGTCAACTTCCCTTCAAAAGAGCCTAAGCTTACTTATTCCTCTAGGGCACTTTAGCTCAAAGGGAAACTACGGGTATCATAGTCGCCCCAAGTTAATCATATCTTTGAGGAAGAGTAGTAAACCTCTCCTTATTCCTACTTCTTTCATTTCTTTTATTTATTTCTTTTTTTATTTTTTTTGAAGAATGGTGATATCAATTGACTACATCTCAAAACATGCATTACTAGATTAAACCTTGAAAAAACTAATATCTTTCACTGAGGCCTTTCAAAGTGACAACGTACCTTGTTAGGATTGGTGTCCTAATTCTCCTGGAGTCTTGTAATTTGTAAACAGTTTGTACACATTGTTATTAATAAAAAAAATGTTATTTTATTTGCTTTTACTCATAACCAATAAACTAAGATCCGTGGTTATTTTATGTAAACTTAAGCATGTATGTGAGACATATAAGTGAATCATGCCTTAAGTAATAACCTAAATGGTTTGTAGTATAAGGATAAAGGAGGGATACCTTATCCTGGTGACACTACGGATACTGCTTGCTTTGTAGATATTTATAAGTGTTGTAAAGTGCTACAAATGGTTTGATCCTGACATTCACGTGGAGACATGCGAGCGGGGGTGTTTTATACAAAGAGTTTGTATAAGAACGGACCACGAGATGATTTGTCTCTTTATATAACGTCGTTGATAATTAAGACTTACATTTCACTAAAACAACCATAGGTGACATGACCTAAATCCTGAGTGTTTTGGGAACTCCTGCCTATAAGGGTGGACCTTTGATTAGTATGGGTAATAGTGGCTAGATTGCTAACTCAACAAGCCTACCATTTTGAGGATTCGTTTGATTGGGGAGCTGGTAACTCAGTTACACAAGACGGAATTCACTCCTTCCCTAAAGCATAGGTAAGTAGATAAATTGCTCCCTTAAGGGCTGATTCTGAGTCTTGAACATAGTGGCCACACTCTCTCTTTAGAAGAGAGGACTCAGTCATAGTAGCACTATGACTTATTATTCATTGGAGGAATCAGTGGTGCTTAAGGAGTTAGATGTAACTATAGAGGCAAAACGGTTAATTGGCCCAATTGTACTTACGAGCGATTTATGAAGGGTTATTGTACTGTTGATTGGTTATATGGACATAGAAATATATTTGTAGTGTGAAGAGTGCAGTTGTCGGTCTTTAGTAGAGTGCCCGACAATTAACGGATGGTGGATCTCGTGACTAAATAGTTTAGTTAGCTATTCACGTACCATTGGAGCTTCAAACTACAGGTTCATGAGGTCTCTTTAGTAGTTCAATGGATTCAAGATGAGAATTAGATTTTGGGTTAGTTTGAAGTTTCAAATTAACAAGAGGAAATTCGATTATATATAACATAATTGTGGTGATATATTAAATGTTGGGATTGGTGTCCTAATTCTTCTAGAGTCTCATTTTTGTAATTATACACAGTGTTTATGAATAAAATAAGTGTTATTTCATTCTTGCATTTACTCATATCCAATAAACAAAGCTCCATGGTTATTATATGTAAACTTAAGCATGTATATGAGATATACAAGTGAATCATGCCATAAGTGATAAACTAAATAGGTCTGTAGTATAAGGATTAAGGTGGGATACTTGATCCTAGTGACACTAGGGATACAGCCTACTTTGTAGAGGTTTGCAAGTGTTGTAAACTACTACAGATGATAGATCCTGACCATTCATGTGGAAACATGCGAGTGGGGATATCCTATACAAAGAGTTTGTATAAGACCGAACCACGAGATGATTCGTCTCTATTTATAACGTCGTTGATACTGGAGACTTACATCTCACTTAAACGACCAAAGGTGACATGACCTTAATCCTGAATGTTTTGGGAACTTCAGCCTTTGAGGGCGATTCTTTGATTAGTATGGATAGGAGTGGCCAGATTGCCAACTCAACATGCCTACATTTTTGGGGACTTGTCTGATTTAGGAGCTGGGAACTCAGTTACACAAGATGAAATTCACTCCTTCCCCGAAGCATGGGTAAGTAGATAGATTGCTCCCTTAAGGGCTAATTCCCGGGCTTTAACATAGTGGCCACAACTTCTCTTTGGAAGAGAGGACTCAATCATATTAGGCCTATGACTTATGTTCATTAGAGAGATCAATGGTATTTAAGGAGCTACATGTAACTACAGGGGCACAACGATTATTGGTCGAGTTGTACTTACGAGCGATCTGTGAAAGGTTATCGCACTATTAATTGGTTAAGATGGACAGATAATATATCTATAGTAAGAAGAGTTCAGTTGTCGGTCTTTAGTGGAGTGCCTAGTAGTTAACGGATGGTGGATCCCATGACTAAAGAGTTTAGTCAGTTAGTCACCTACCATTGGAGCTTGATCAGGTCCTTAAGGTCCCCTTGGTAGTTTGATGGATTCAAGTTGAGAATCAGTTATTGGTGTTGATTTGAAATGTTCAAACTGACATGAGGTATTTCGATTATATATGATATGATCGATGTGGTGTATGAGATACATCAAATTGAAGGTTAATGTAAATGAGATTTACATCATAAAATAGAAAAAGAGCTATAGTTTATATGTTTCATGAAATGAAATATTAAAATTATTGGTTATAAATATAGTATGATAAGTTGGTTATCATTTATTTATAATAATATTAATTATTGGATAATTATCTCTTTTTCTCTAATAACCAATTAAGTGCGAGGTTATTGGTAGCTTTATGGTAACCGTGAGATAAATGGAAAAATGTTTTCCTGATTTTAGTAAGGTTAATTTGAGATTTCCAATCTCGGAAAGTTCTCACAGATAGGTTGTCAAGTAAATCAGATTTACTAAACGACAGCTAGAGTAGACAATCATGAAGAGTTTCTATATGATAGACTCTCGGCTGACCGATGAGCTAAATGATCGCGTAGCTTTAGCTAGATGATCGCATAATTTTTGTTAAACGATTGGGCATCGTCCTGTACGATAGGTTTTGACATCTCCCACTTACTCCATCATTAACACAATTGCTCTTCCTTCAGTCTCTGCCTCTAACCGAGTCCACACATGGCCCACACTCTGAATTCTCACACCGAGAATATCAAGGTAACCTTTTTGGTGGTGTCATACTCAACTCGACACAATCGAGGTTCTATGGAGGTTGTTCGTGGTGTTTGGAGTGTTTGTGACCTTGATGATCGCTTTGTTCGAGTTTGCAGTGATCGTACAGTGTAAAGTTCGTGTTGTGATCGAGCGTTCGTAATCGAGAGATTTTGAAGATGAGTCTTTAAAGGTATGTGAATTCTTCCCATGATCATGTAGTAAAACATGCTATAATTTCTGTTTTGCACATAGTCTATTGTTTTCATTTGTGACTGTAATTGTGTATGTTCATATACGATTGAAATTTGGAACGATCCTTCCGCTGCTCATGGAAATCCTTATGTTCGATTTCTTTCAATTGGTATCAGAGCCAGGTTGTTCTGATATTCCAAATTTCACTTCTGTTTTGAACTTCTTTTACAGTCGTGGTGGGTTTTCTGCATTTGTGTTTAATTGTGAAATGCTTGTGTGGATGGCGTTGATGGATGTTTACGGATTTAATTGCCTCTGTTAAAGCTTTCTTTAAATTACAAAGTGTTAATTTGTAAGGGCCCCTGTGTTTTTGGGCGTAATTAAAATGCTATCGAGTCTGTAATTCAAAGAATTTGAGTTAGTCGAGTCGTTCGTGATGAAGTTTTGAAGTATGGAGATGCGGTTCTCAGCGAAGAAGAAGACCAAGAGTTGGTCGTGTCGTGAAGCCTCAGGTAAACGAACGTTGGGATTTAATTAAACGATCGTTTAGCTAATGCTAAACAATGAGGATTTGCTCTATCGCGTAGCATTGGTTTCCTGATCGTGGAGACGCTGGAGGTAGATGATAGTAGTGGGAGCATATGATGTTCATCGTTTAGAAGAAGGCGCGCTCTAAACGATCATGTAGTTAGCATGCTCATTGCATAGTTACTACCTACACGATCACGCGGTATATGATACAAAGGCACTTGCTCAACGATCGTGTAGACGATCGTGCTTCATCGCATCGTAGTCATTTAGACGATCGTATAAGGCTTGCATTGTGCAGAGCGCGCTAAACGATCGCATACCTCATGCTTCATCGCATAGTAAAAGGTACACAATCGTGGCTAAACGATCGTTTAGCTCTGGGAGCATTGGTAAACGATTGAGCAAAGTGTTTGTTCTTTCTTATAGAAGATCGCAGGGTGTTTGGTACACGATCAGTTGGAGATGCGTTACTTCGCCCGGACGGTTCAAGACCCAATTCACCTATTTGAACCGGAGACTCCTTGTTTTGTAATAGTTAGCTTGTAGTTTTGAGGATTTGAGGCAATTTTTCCCCGTTCATCAACATTTGTTTATTATACATGTGATGTATCGTGTTTATATGGCAAAGTGTTTGACATATAGATTAAAACCCACCTTAGGTTGTGTAATTATCCATGCATCATGTATTATAAGTGTTATAATCGTGCATGAAGAAATTACATGAAAACATGCACATGCATCATGAAATATAAGAGTTATATTTTGCATGAAGTGAGCATATTCATGCATCATCCTTTTATTGTAAGTGTTATAGTATAAGGGTGAATGGAAGCATATTGTGCTTGATTCGTTGCTTGTCTATATAAGTGTTATATAAAAAGGTAGCAATGAATGAACAATGCATTGAGCATGACACTTAGGCTGTTTGTAAATGTTATGAATGCCTTTCATGTGTCTACTTTGCATTGTGGTTTTGGTTGTTTCCGTTTATAAGCGTTATAAAGGAAATTAGAACTAAAATCGATAAGAGTTGCATGCGGACTTAGGGTGAACTCATTGTTTTAAAAGGGTTTTAAAATTGGATTGAGATAAACCTAAGTTCAATGGTTCTATTGAGATTAGTAACCTAGATTAATCTTTTAAATCGGTTTAATAGGATTAAATTGATTGGCATAAAAGATTAATTTTTTTTTAAATCTATCTATAAGGGACCTTTTGTCTAAGGCGGGTTCTGTCTAGACTGGGGTTCTTAAGTTGACGAAAATGGAACACCTCTACTTGGGAATCTACCTGGAAAGGTTAATTAGATAGATTTTCTGCAAGCATGCGACGATTGATCAAAGACTCTGTTAAAGAGTTTAATGGATGATGACCAAAAGTTGTTTCAACTATCCCAGGTAAACTTTACTCTTGGGCAAACCTAAAAGTCACTTAGTTAAAATCCTTAGCCGTGTTTTTTCTAAGTAAACTAATCCCTAGGTTATAAAATACTCAATGGGTGGAAGAGATGTATCAGATATGTCCATGATTCCACTCACGTTTCTCCTTGAATGTTCACACTGTGAGATTCATGCTTGGTCTCGTGGTACTCTAGGAGCATCCCCCTTCGGATGGTTTTGAATGAGTCAATATCAAGGTTGATGGAGAGAATGTTTATAGTAAGTGGGTGAAGGGTGTGTGTCAACACGTCCTACGGTCTCTGTTATTGGTTCACACCGTGAGATCATTCTGTACTCCCTAGTGGCACCCTGGGAGCGTCCCCCTTCGGATAGATTTTGTGCAATTGGTCAAGATCAAGGTGAATTCCAGAAATGGATAGGGTCGCTTTAGATTTTGCCCCAATTGGATTTTTTTCCTTTCGAATTGGCTGCTTGGGGCGGATCTCTAGGGCTTAAAACGGCGGATGACACTTACGGGAGATTGTTAAGTAAGTTAATGATCTCTTGACCAAATCAATGATGGCTAGTCGTTATAGGAGCTAGAGTTGTTCTGGTATTAATGACTGGTTGAGAACTTCTCAATTCAGAGGAGGGATAATTGACCTCCCTTAGGTGACTTTTGTTCTAAACCTTTGAAGCGTCATTGTGAAACTAGATGTCACATGGGGTTTATGTTAGTTTTGCTAAACTTTATTGGATGTTGTGTGTTTTTCAACGGGTATTTACTTAAAACCTAATGTAGGTCAATGTGTTTTTGTTTTCAGCAACTCGTTAGTATTTTCATTTAGGGCCTTTAATATGACCGATTATATACAGTGGAAAGAGTCGTGTAAAACGGATTTTGTGGCAAACAACCTCAAATTTGTCATGGTTAAGGAATGTCCTCAAGTCCCGACCCTTGATGCACTGCGAAGTGTTTGTAATGCATATAAGGTGTGGATGAAGGCTAATTCATTGACCAGACTTCACATTTTGGCTAGCATACCTGATGTTTTGACCAAAAAGGTTGAGAACATGATCATTTCATGCGAGATCATGGACTTGTTGCAAGATTGTTTGAACACCAGTTCTTACTTTTCAAGCACAAAAGGATAGATGAAAAAACTAGTAGTGTCAGTTCCAAAGTTAAACTCCAGGAAGAGGAAGCAATTGATGTTGACTCTGTTGAGGTTCATGGACGAGAAGTGTTCTCTGAAATGCAATTTGGAGCTTATTTAGGTTCTGATACAGATCCCACTACTCTCCACAAGAGGAGGAAAGACAGTAAATGTGATTTATTGGTCTTGGAGACATGTTTGGTAGAGAATGATGATTCTTCCTGATCCTAGATTCGGTTGCTACCAACCATGTCAGTTCTTCTTATCAAGGATTTAGTTCCTAGCAAACGTTGCCACAGGGAGAGATGATTCTTCGAATCGGTACTGGTGAGATTATTTCAGCTGTTGCTGTAGGCAGGCTGAAGTTATTTTTTGATAAGAAACATTATCTGTTACTGGATAATGTTTTCGTAGTTCCTCATATCAAGATGAACTTAATCTCGGTTTCTTGTCTCATTGAACAAGGGTATATCGTCTCCTTTTCTGAGACTAAAGTGTTTATTTTCAAGAATGGAATGGAGATTGGTTTTGGTTCAATAGAAAGTAACTTATATGTACTAATATATTTAGTCATAAAAGCCTTATATAACACTGAAATGTTCAGTACGGCAACAATAGCTAAAAGACCAAAGGTTTCTCCTAAGGAAAATTCCCATCTTTGGCATCTAAGGTTAGGTCACATCAACTTCAATAGGATTGAGCAGTTAGTGAAAAGTGGACTTTTAAAGAGTTTAGAAGAAAACTCCTTGTCGGTGTGTGAATCATGCCTCAAAGGCAAGATGACCAAACGACCTTTTACTGGAAAAGGCTACAGAGCTAAGGAAACTTTGAAGCTTGTACATTCAGACCTCTGTGGTCCAATGAATGTTAGGAATCAAGGTGGGTATGAATATTTCATCTCTTTCATAGATGATTATTCAAGGTATGGGTATCTCTACCTAATGCAACGTAAGTCTGAAGCCCTTGACAAGTTCAAGGAGTATAAGGCTGAAGTTAAAAACTTGTTAGGTAAGAAGATAAAAACACTACGATTTGATAGTGGTGGAGAGTATATGGAACTCCAATTCTAGAACTATATGATAGAACATAGGATTGCGTCCCAACTCTCGGCCCCAGGTACACCTCAGACGAATGGTGTATCAGAAAGAAGAAACAGAACCTTGTTAATCATGGTTCGGTCTATGATAAGTTATACTCATCTTCCAGACTCGTTTTGGGGTTTTGCAGTGGAGATTGCATGCTACATCCTAAACAACGTTCCCTCGAAAAGTGTTTTTGAAACATCTTTTGAGTTGTGGAGAGGTCGTAAAGGCAGTTTATGTCACTTCAGGATTAAGGGGTGTCCGACACATGTGCTTGTGACTAACCTGAAGAAGTTGGAACCGCATTCGAAAGTTTTCCTCTTTGTAGGCTACCGTAAGGAAAGAAAGGTGGATACTGCTATGATCTGAGTGAGAACAAAGTGTTTGTTTCTACAAAAGCTATCTTCTTGAAGGAAGACCACATGAGGGATCATAAGCCACGAAGTCAGCTTGTTTTGTGTGAGATTTCTAGTGAGACTGAGACTACTGAGGTTCAACAAGAGTTGTTGAACAGACTGACAGATCAATAAGAGTTGTTGAAGTCGATACATCTAGTCAACCAGCTTAAGAGTTGAGACTGCCTCGAGTAATGGGAAGGTTATGAACCCAGCGGACCACTACATGGGTTTGACTAAAGCCCAGAACGTCATTTCTAATGATGAGGTCGATGATCCATTGTCTTTTAAGAAAGCAATGGAGGATGTTAACAAGGATGAATGGATTAAAGCCATGAACTAGGAAATGGAGTCTATGTACTTCAATAACGTCTGTGAGCTTGTTGAACCGCCTAATAGGGTAAGACTTATTGGGTGTAAGTGGATTTATAAGCGAAAGAGAGGTGTAGATGGAAAGGTGCAAACATTTAAGACTAGACTCATGGCAAAGGGTTATATCCAGGTTGAGGGAGTTGACTATGAGGAAACTTTCTCACCTGTTGTCATGCTTAAGTCTATCAGGATACTCTTGTCCATAGCCACATTTTATGATTATGAGATATGAAAAATGGACATCAAGACTACCTTTCTTAATGGTAATCTTGAGGAGACCATCTATATGACTCAACCAGAGGGGTTCGTAGTTCCAGATCAAGAGCAAAGAGTTTGCAAGCTTAATAGGTCTATTTATGGGCTGAAACAAGCATCTAGATCTTGGAACATTAGATTTGACATTGCGGTGAAGTCGTTTGGTTTTGATCAGAATGTTGATAAGCCTTGTGTCTATAAGAAGATCATAAACAATTCAGTAGCTTTTTTGGTATTGTATGTGGATGATATCCTCCTTATTGGGAATGATGTAGGGTATCTAACTGACATTAAGAAATGGCTAGCTGCTCAGTTCCAAATGAAATATTTAGGTGAGGCACAGTACATTTTAGGGATCCAGATCATTCAGGATCATAAGAACAAGAGGTTAGCCTTGTCTCAGGCATCGTACATCGATCAAATTTTGATCAGGTATAGGATGCAAGATTCCAAAAGGGGTTTGTTACCCTTCAGGCATGAAATTGTTTTGTCTAAGGATCAATGTCCTAAGACACCTCAAGAGGTTGAGGAGATGAGACAGATTCCCTATGCTTCAACTATTGGAAGCTTAATGTATGTAATGTTGTGTACCAAACCTGACATTTTCTATACAGTAGGGATTGTCAGTCGGTATCAATCGAATCTAGGATTTGATCACTGGACGGCGGTCAAGATGATCCTCAAGTATCTTTGAAGAACGAGGGACTACATGCTCGTATATAGAGAAAAGGATCTGATCCTTATAGGATACACAGACTCTGACTTTCAGACTAATAGAGATTCTCATAAATCGACATCGGGGTTAGTGTTCACTCTAAATGGAGGGGCTATAGTGTGGCGAAGCATCAAGCAAGGATGCATCGCGGACTCCACTCTGGAAGCCAAATACGTAGCAGCTTGTGAGTAGCTAAGGAGGCTGTTTGGCTGAGGAAATTCCTTTCAGATTTGGAAGTTGTTGCAAATATGAATTTGCCTATCACTCTCTATTGTGATAACAGCGGGGCTGTGCCAAATTCGAAGGAGCCTCGAAGTTATCGTTGGGGCAAACATATATAGCAGAAATACCACTTGATCAGGGAGATTGTGCATTGCGGTGATGTGATAGTCATGAAGATTGTATCGGAGCACAAAGTTGCTGATCCCCTTACAAAGGCTCTCACGGTTAAAGTGTTCGAGGGTCACCTGGAGAGTTTGGGTCTGCGGGACATGCGACATCTTGTCTAGGGAAAATGGGAGATGATACTGGGGTATGCCTTAGTTTATTGTATATTGTACATGTATTTTTTCTTGTATTGTACATTAGTCACCCGAGGCATTAGGACAAGTTGGAGATTGTTGGGATTGGTGTCCTAATTCTCCTGGAGTCTCATTTTTGTAATTATACACAGTGTTTATGAATAAAATAAGTGTTATTTCATTCTTGCATTTACTCATATCCAATAAACAAAGCTCCATGGTTATTATATGTAAACTTAAGCATGTATATGAGATATACAAGTGAATCATGCCTTAAGTGATAAACTAAATAGGTCTGTAGTATAAGGATTAAGGTGGGATACCTGATCCTAGTGACACTAGGGATACAGCCTACTTTGTAGAGGTTTGCAAGTGTTGTAAACTACTACAAATGGTAGATCCTGACCATTCACGTGGAGACATACGAGTGGAGGTGTCCTATACAAAGAGTTTGTATAAGACCAGACCATGAGATGATTCGTCTCTGTATATAACGTTGTTGATACTAGAGACTTACATCTCACCTAAACGACCATAGGTGACATGACCTTAATCCTGAGTGTTTTGGGAAGTCTTGCATTTGAGGGTGGTCCTTTGATTAGTTTGGGTGAGAGTGGCCAGATTACCAACTCAACATGTCTACATATATGGGGACTTGTCTGATTTAGGAGCTAGGAACTCAGTTACACAAGATGGAATTCACTCCTTCCCCAAAGCAAGGGTAAGTAGATAGATTACTCCCTTAAGGGCTGATTCTCGGGCTTGAACATAGTGGCCACAACTTCTTTTTAGAAGAGAGGACTCAGTCATAGTAGGACTATGACTTATGTTCATTAAAGGGATCGTTGGTACTTAAGAAGTTAGATGTAACTATAGGGGCATAATGGTTATTGGCCGAGCTGTACTTACGAGCGATCTGTGAAGGGTTATCGCACTGTTGATTAGTTAAGATGGACACATAATATATCTGTAGTAAGGAGAGTTCAGCTGTCGGTCTTTAGTGAAGTGCCTGACAGTTAATGGATGGTGGATCCCGTGACTAAAGAGTTTAGTCAGTTATTCACGTACCGTTGGAGCTTCGAGCTACAGGTTCATAAGGTCCCCTTGGTAGCTCAATGGATTCAAGTTGAGAATCAGTTCTTGGTGTTGATTAGAAATGTTCAAACTGACAAGAGGTATTTCGATTATATATGATATGATCGACGTGGTGTATGAGATACATCAAGTTGAGGGTTAATGTAAATGAGATTTATATTAAGGACCATGGAATAGAAAAAGAGCTATGGTTTATATGTTTCATGAGATGAAATATTGAAACTGTAGCTAATAAATAGTATGATAAATTGGTTATCATTTATATTTATAATAATATTAATTATTGGATAATTATCTGTTTTTCTCTAATAACCAGTTGAGTGGAGGTTATTGGTAGTTTCATGGTAACCGTGAGATAAATGGAAAAATGTTTTCCTGATTTTAGTAAGGTTAATTTGAGATTTCCAATCTCGGAAAGTTCTTATGGATAGGTTGTCAAGTAAATCAGATTTACTAAACGACAGATAAGAGAGACTATATGATCATGACTCTCAGCTGACCGATGAGCTAAACGATCGCATAGCTTTAGCTAGACGATCGCATAGCTTTTGTTAAACAATTGGGCATTGTCCTATACGATAGGCTTTGATATCTCCCACTTGTTCAATCGTTTACACAATTGCTCTTCCTCCAGTCCCTACCTCTAACCAAGTCCACACAGATCCCACACTCTAGATTCTCACAACGAGAATACCAAGGTAACCTTTTTGGTGGTGTCATACTCAACTCGACACAGTCGAGGTTCTATGGAGGTTGTTCGAGGTGTTCAGAGTGTTTGTGACCTTGGTGATCACTTTGTTCGAGTTCGCTGTGATCGTGCAGTGTAGAGTCCATGCTGTGATTGAGCATTCATGATCGAGGGATCTTGAAGATGAGTCTTTAAATGTATGTGAATTCTTCCCTTGATCGTGTAGCAAAGCATGTTGTACATTCTATTTTGCACATAGCCTGTTGTTTCCGTTTGTGACTGTAATTGTGTATGTTCATATACGATTGAAATTTGGAACGATCCTTCCGCTACTCATGGAAATCCCCATGTCTGATTTCCTTCATTAGATACATTAATTAGAGAAATTAATATAAATATGATTTATATTAAGTATCATAAAATAGAAAAAGAACTATAGTTTATATGATGAAATATTAAAACTATAGATTATAAATATAATATGATAAGTTGGTTATCATATTTATTTATAATATATTAATTATATGATAATTAATTTCTTTTTTTTTTCTAATAACATATTGAATGGGAGGTTATTGGAAGTTTTATGGTAACCTTGAGCTAAAAGGAAAACTGTTTTCCAAAATTAAGGAGTTGATCCATTCGAATAATTCTCATGGAAAAAAGCTATCAAGTCAAAATTGTTTTTACTAAGCGATAGCTGTTGAGAGTCTACACGATCACCTAAATTTGATTATACGATAGTTACTCAGTTGATCGTTGCTACACGATCAAGTAGCAAAGTTTATGCGATAGGCTTCATTTATTAAACGATCGAGTACATCACCTATGCGATAGACAGTGTTCTTATCTCCTACTTACTCAATCGTCTACTCGATCAAATACCTCCTTTCTTCCTCAATCCAAGATCATACAAAGCCCACAACTCCTGGATTCTCACACTAAGAATACCAAGGTAGCACTTATGGTGGTGTCTTACTCAGTTCGTGGATCAAGTTGGACTTGATTGGATTCGAGGAGCATTCGACGTTCGTGTTGTCCATGTTGCATTCGAGTGTTGCTGTGGACGCATTGGAGACTGATCGAGGGATACTTGAAGAATGGTTCTTCAAAGGTACGCATACTCTGTCCCTTAAATCTCTTAAAGCATGCTGTAATTTCTGATTATGCATAACTTGTTAGTTTCTGTTTTAAGACTGTGATTGATTATGTTCATTCTAAATGGAAATTGGAACGATCTACTTCCGCTGGTCATGGAGATCTTTATTGTGATTTCCTTCAAACCTATGGCCTCATAATTCAATTCTAAGAAAGCGAGAGTTAAGATAGATATGCAAAGGGCTTGAAGATGCATGAAAAAAAAATCAAGCAAAATTTTCAAAAGTGCCTAGAAAATCATGAATCTTTTCTTTCGACCTATTCTCATGTAGACACAAATTCATACAAGTGCGTCATAAGCTGGTCATAGCAAGGAACAAAATAGCAAGGCAAACAACAAGCAAGCAAGCGTCATCATCAAACATAGTCTGAGCATAGCACTCAAGGACACCAAATAGTATTATCACAAAAAAGAAAAAAATCAGCTCCAAAATCAAAACACCTCACCCTCAACTTATAAAGCTCGCATTGTCCTCAATGTAATTGAAAATAAAGCACGACGGATCAAAAAACTTCCCTGAATAACAGAGTGAAGGAAGGATCTGAGACACTCGAATAAGCTCTTCTCCACCAATAATCCTAACAATTCAAGAATGATAGAAAATATTAGGCTCAATGATAAAAGAAAAATTACGGAAATGAAATCTAATATAGGCAAGAAAGTAAATTTAAAGTTTGGCTACCTCCAAAAGGTGCAAATTTTTAGGGTTGGTTGCTCAACTGTGGTGGCTCATTATCAGATTTAAACCGATGAGTTCAACCAGTAGGCAATGTCAAAGCAGTCTAAATACTCCCCATCATAAAAGACTTTCAACCGATGCCTATTCACTTTTAAAATTTTCTCTATCTCAAGATTTATAATGTCTATTACACTATAAGGGTAAACATGAGAAATGCCAAATGGCCCAAGTCACTTAAATCGAAGTTTTCCAGACCTAAATTTTAAATGAGAATTGTATAAAAGAACCTTTTGTCCTACCTGGAACTCCTTGGGTGCGATCATGTGGTCATGAAATTTTTTCATCCTTTCTTTGTAAATCAGAGAGTTGTCAAGTGATTCCAACTTGAGCTCTTCCAATTCTTGGAGCTGCAAAATTCTGGCCTCACCAGGTACCTCATTGTTCCAGTTACACTGCTTTACTACCCAATATGCCTTATGTTGAATCTCAACATGAAGGTCGTAAGCTTTTCCGTAGAACATTCTATAGGGAGACATCACAATAGGGGTTTTGAAGGTTGTTCTATAAGCCCACAAAGCATCATCAAGATGAAGGCTCCAATCTTTCCTTCCTAGGTTGACCACTTTCTCCAAAATGATCTTCACTCTCTGTTTGACACCTCTGCCTGCCCATTCGTCTGAAGGTGGTACAGGGTGGCAATACGATGTTGTACACCATACATTTTCAGTAAGGAAGCGATGAATTGATTATAAAAATGTGATTCTTGATCGCTGATGATTGCCTTGGGGAAGCCATATCTGCATAAGATGTTAGCCTTCAAAAACCCTGCAACAACCTTAGCATCATCAGTAATAGTGGCCTTTGCTTCCACCCATTTGGAAATATAGTCCATTGCCAATAAAATATACCTAAACCCACAAGAGAAAAGGAAATGTTCCATAAAATCTATCTCCCACACATCAAATACTTCATAGAAAAGAATGGGGACTTGGGGCATTTCATTCCTACGGGACAGACCTCCTGTCTTATAGAGGAAATATGCATCCTTGAACAAAGTATCCCAATACATACCAGAACCTAAGACTTTTTTAGCAGTTCGTTTGGGACTAAAGTGTCCATGCATGCTCGTGATAGAACGCTAAAACAGAAAAGAATTCATCATTAGGGTCACACCTCCTAACAACCTAATTGGAATAGAATTTCCACGAAAAAGGCTCTTCCTAGACATAATATTTTGACCAACTTTTGATTTTATCACATTTATGTTTATTCATTCCATAAGGAAACTCACATGTGGTCAAATAGTTAACGAGGTCAGCATACTAGGGAGTCATGGAAATGCCATCTACCTGCATTAGTGTATGGTTAGGGAAGTCTCCATCAGAACTGAGACAACCACATTCTGCTACAAGTCTGCTCAAGTGATCGACGATAACATTTTCACATCCCTTTTTTTCTTGAAGCTTTAAGTTAAACTCCTAGAGGAGAAGAACCTCAACAATCTGGGCTTGGACTCCTTTTTTTACATAAGATACCGCAAAGCTGCATGATCATAAAAAACAATTACTTCAAATCCAATAATGTAAGAACAAAATTTTTCAAGAGCAAAGACAACAACTAAAAATTCCTTTTCCATCGTGTGTAGCTGCATTGGGCCAGGTTCAAGGTCTTTGAAGCGTAGTAGATCACATGATGTTTCTTATCCCCCTTTTGGCCCAAAACCACTGCAATAGCACGGTTGCTCATGTTGCACATGATCTCAAAGGGAAAATCTCAACAAGAAGCCTGAATAACTCAAGCACGTGACATGGCAAGCTTTAGCACGTCAAAGCTTACCTTGCATTCATCACTAAATTCAAAAGCCACGCCCTTTTGAAGAAGAGAGGTCACTGACTGAGCAATTTTACTGAAATCCTTGATAAACCTGTGGTAGAAACCTGCATGCTCAAGAAAAGATCAAACGTCCCTCACGTTTGTGGGGTAAGGGAGCTTAGAAATTATTGGGGTTGATGCCCTAAATCTCGTAGTATTGTACAAAAATTTTATTTATTTAATAAAATACGAGATGTTTTATTTGACATTTAGTAGTATTAAACCCACAAACCAATAAACTAATATCCAAGGTTATCATCTAAGCTTAAACATGTAGGTAGAGATATATAGGTGGATCATATTTAAGTGATAACCTAAATGGTCTGAAGTAGATGGATGATAGGCTCAAAACTTACGTCGTTAATAAGCTTCAAGTCTGGTAAAAAAAAATTACAAAATCACCGAACTATTTCTATCACTACTAAAACATAGCAACAGTAGTAAGTACGAGGTCGAACAATAAAGAAACGAAGAATTAATTTTTTTTTGGGTTAGATTTGACCGTGGAAAAACAATAAAAATTGAGTTTTGGTTTTTGGTTTTGAAATCGAAAACATGCAAGTAAAAGTAAAGTTCAATGGATATATGAAATGGTAATGGATTCATGTAGTTCTCGGATCAAGTAGCCATTTAATGTAATTTAAATCGTTGTTTTAAGCCAACATATCATATATTCGAATTGTGCATGCATAGCTACCCAATCGATGCGAATTAACTAATCTCTAAAAGCCCGAAATCAATTAATCTGAACCAATCGAGCGTCCCAATTCGTAATTAAGGTTGGAAAGACCATGCCTCAACTAACCTATATGTTCCTAGATGCCATTGGGTCCCCAGCGGCCATAAAGACTAGAAACACATGCATTAAGATTCAGGATTTAACTATGTTGATTAAGTATCAGGACAGTCATGTTCAAATAATCAATCTATTCTTTGAATCTGGATTAAACGTGCCAATCTATTCTTTGAATCTGGATTAAACGTGCGATGCAAAGATTCAAGACCACCCTATAAATCTAAGCATGCTCTCTAATATGTGCTACAAGGGTAAATTCAAAGCATGGATGATTACAAGGATGCGTGCAAGCTTGAAATTAACTAGCGAAGACATGCGATCATGATAGGGGTGTCAATCCAACACATAAAGCAAGTTTAATTTAAACGAGATTCAAGAAAAACATAATTCTGAATTAAAGCACAAAATTGAACAGAAAATTCATCAAAATATAAGAACACTCGATCTAAGAACTAAATGAAAGATTACCTCATCGATTCATAGACAAACCGATGGGATACAATCCAAAACACGTCCATAGTCCAAAAACAAAATAAAAATAACCTAAAGATACTGAAAATTGAAGGAAAAAGAAGAAGGATAAAGTTTTACTTCGGCGACCATTAATTTGGCCTCCTAAATTTGGCATGTTTTGACCTAGGGCCGACGGGGAGTATTTATAGAAAAAATCGTAGTGTCGCAATGCTGGCGTTGTGCAACTTCGGAGCATTGCAACGCTGCAAATAGCATTCCAACGTTGCACATTTTTTCGTAGAGCATCAGGCTAGCATTGCAACCCTATAATAGTGGCAATTTCGTAATTTTCGCTCTTTTGAAGCCTAACTGCTCAAATCACCTCTAAATTGCTTTAAATTAGTCCCGTTTGACTCCGATTTCTTGGTTCTACCTCTTCAGTGCATTATACATACAAAATAAGACAATAAACACATAAAATCCATTAATGAACCTAAAAAGAGCTATTATTCTTAGCTTAATTTAGAATACAGCTATCAATGGATAAGGCTAAATACCTTATCTTGGTGACACTACGAATACGGATCGTTTAGAATACGACTATCAATGTAAATTTAATGTTAAAAATTAAGGTTTGTAAAAATGATTAACATAAATTATGCGAAAATTAAAATAGTGCGGTGTAAATTAAATGCACGAAGTGAATTGAGTGAATTTTTGTGTGAAAGTTATCAATCGAATAAAAACACCTAGCTTGGGTCAGCCTAGTTTATTCCATTCCCTTTTAATTCTATCATGGATTTAATCATAAGATTAATGTGATATTTTCGAATTAAAGCTAGCCTACTCGCTTAGATACTAACCGATAGTCCTTAAGATCGAGTTAATTTAAAGAAATAGCGAGAAACCTCCACTAATCAATGAAACAACAAGCATTAACATTAAGGGCGACGCCAAGCTGAATAGTTGATTTCCATTGTCTAACCAACTATTTTAGAGAGATTTATCTAGATTAGAAAGTAATACTTATCCAATAGAATCCCAATTTGACTTCACAAACTTACTTAACTCTTGTTTCTAGGTGATTAACTACCTAACGATCACAAATTAGGACTAATCAAAGCAATCAATTATACTAACATAGCTAATTTGTCAGATTATTCCATGCAAGATAGATTGAAGAACAATTCGAGATGAAATCTCATAAAATTTATAACAATCTCAGCAATATTACAACCCAGTTCTCAAGAATAAAGAAGGAATGCAGATAAACTACAAAACCCAAGCTAGGTACTTATCTCTTGGCCACAAATCATGCTCTAAAACCAATAATCAAGCTTTATGATGCTAAAAATGGTAAAAAAATTACAGTACTTGATTGAGGGGAGAAAAAAAAAGAGCCCAAAAATGGTAAAACGGCGTGATAACCTACGTTTTAGACAGAAAATGTGATATATAGCAAGCGTTACAGTGTTGCAACGTTGTGCAAGGGTGTAGCAACGCTGTGCAAGCCAGTGCACACGCCTCTGTCTGACATTCGTAGTATTGCAACGCTACCTTGTTCTACGCAAAAATATATCGCTTCTGTTTTAGAGCGTTGCACGACGCTTCTTTTGAGTGTTGCAACGTTCCAACTGAGGGCAGAATTGTAATTCTTCGGCCTTCTTTCCTTTTTTGTGTGATTTAGCTCCCAACTTGGTCATTTTATCGTCTTTTTGCTCCAAATGCTTCATTCAACCTCTTGTACACTTGAGACCTATAAAAACATCAATTCAACACATTAAATAGCCAAACGATCCCAAATTAAGGAGAGAGAGAAAGCACATTTTCGGTGCTATCAAGTAATTACCATTTGCAATATCAATTTGTCAAATCTTAGTTAGGATATTATTTTTTGTTTTTTATATGGACCTTTTACAATTAATTCCATCTATATTAGAATGTCTAAATTTAATATCTCAATTCTTAGTAGATCTTTAATAGATATATAATCTTTATAGAATGGTGACTAATAAAGTTCCAGGACTACAATAGTATCTTAAATTGAACGAATTGAACATTATTTCCCAAGAAATTAATATCAAACAAATTTTCAATTTTCATGACACAATAGTATTATAATTTGAATGAATTGATCATTCTTAAATGTTAGAGTTTGCTAATAACCTTTTTTGTAAAAAAAAATTAAAGTAATATCCATCTTACGAAACATATATTCATGTTTAATTTAAAAGAATATAAATTAATAAAAGATAATTGAATAAAAAAGAATGTTATACTTCATACGTTTCTCCTTTATTATTTCATATATATTGATTTTATGTCCAAATGAAAAAGAATCTTATTTCATTTTGACTCTATACTTACAAAAAAATAACTTAGTCTTTTATTAAAGTTTTGAATATATCTACAACTTATTCTAAAATAAGAGTGCATATAACACAAAGTAAAAATTGCAAATAAATTTGATATTCAAACATTCAATATTTCTAAAAAATAATGATAAAAATTCTCTTATATAGACATGCAACTTCGTTTTTTAATCATCATAAAATTTTAAATATTATGATGAATAATATAATTTTTTAGTTAAATTTTTATTAGATTTACAACTTATTTTAACATAAGAGTGTATATAACACAAAGTAAGTCTAAAAAAATCCAAAATAAATTTGATATTTAAACATTCGATATTTCTAAAAAAAATCAATGATAAAGATGGTTTGAATTATGTCACATTACCGTACATCAACATCACTATTAATTTTATTTATATTCTTGTTTTTTTAACACAAATCCCCAAAATTTTTCACAACCAAGCTTGTAATTATTTCTTAAAAAGAAAACATCCAATATTAGACCAATGTAAAAAATAATATACATAATTTCAAATAAAAGTAAATAACTAAATGTATAACTTTTGAATGATCTTTTGTAGAATTTTTCTCGTAAACAATATCCACCTAAATAAAATAATAATAAAAAAACCCACAAAATCATGGAGAACTTAACTTTTCATTAAATAACAAAATATATTAACTTAGCAAAAGAAAATTGTTGCACCGAAATTGTTTAGTAACTAGGATAAAATAGTAATATGAATAAGATGAGGAAGATGGTAAAAATTGAGATTGTTGTCAGATTTGGGGAGGAATATGAAAAAGATGATAAAAAGATGGTTGTTTGAGGGAGAAAATATGAGGGAGATGGTAAAAGAAAAGATGGTTGTTGGATGTTGGAGAGAAAATGTGAAGAAGATGAAGGCAAAAATGGTGGAAAAACCACCAGAGTCAACGAGGTCAGCTGCGCCCACAAACCTCAGAAAGAGTTATCTGAATGCGCCTGCTCAACAGATGTATTCAGACATGCACAATTTGACCATTCGTTTATTTTTTTTTCTTTATTTTATAAATTGAATGCAATCTCTTTAGAAGACATATTCAGTCTCGATAGTAAAAAAAATGGTAAAATGCGTCTCCCGAAGATACATTCTAATAAGGATGAAAATTTCACCCATTTTTTCTAAATAGTTTTGAAATCAATCATTTTTACCTAATTAACTTTTTAAAAAAAATGACGATATTTCTCCGATTAACTCGCCTATAATTCTAGTAGCAGTCAAGTCTTCCTAAAGTTTCTTAAATTGTGTTGGAAATTTACATCCAATCTAAAAGAAGCTGCATATTTCTATATTTAGTTGTTCATAAAACTGAGTAGAATATTAAATTATAAGAATACAGTCATCATAACTTTAGTTCATTTTTTGTAGGACTTTTATTATTAATCTTAACTCTGATTCATCCCAAGGCAATTTACAGATCTACATCGTTAAACTTTAACATTCTCAGCAATCATTTAGGTTTCTAAAATTAAATAGAATTTCTCTTCTTACGATGATGGTCATATTTCATAAATAAAAAAAAAAAAAATTGAATTCTCAAACAAATTCTAAAACTAGAAACTATGGTTAAAATGCTTTGAATTTATTGTCTGACGTTTGAGACGACCCTGAAACTCAAGTTGAATTTGTATTTAGCATATTAGATTATTTATGGTTTATTTACAATTATGACTCTAGAGTTTAGAGAAATATATTATATAAACTGTTTAATCCTAAAAGTGTCATTCATTCCGTATTTTGTAACATTTTCTAATAAAATTGTTCTCTTTGCCACGTGGACATAGCTAACACAAATCACGTAAATTTGTCGATTCTTTGTTGTTTTACGTTTTCTAATTCTTTATATGTTGATTTTGCAAGAGGTACTTTGTTTAGTTGTTAAAACTTAGTTTGGTTTTTTAGAAAATTGGTAGAAAGTAGATAATAAAACAAGAAATTTAGACGGAAATTGTCAGAAATAACTCTCTTCAAGTTTCACTTTTCACAACTACCACTCTCGTTTAAAACTCATTAACATAGTTTTTCTCGATCCTTTTCGACTGAGATCAACACGAATTTGAATAAAATAATAACACTTTTATCTTATATTCAACTATTAATTCTTTTGGACTTTCTCAGAACAATTTTGCCTGGAATGAACACCGAGATCCACATAATTTTTTTCAAATATTATGCAATCTTTCCAAATCTTATATAAAATCTTACCTATTTTCAAAATTTCTCACGTAATTTATCCCAAATATTATACAAAATATTGCATGATTTTGCAAATCTTATACCCAATTTATGTTTGCACGAACTTTCAATTTGATTTATCAATTATCTTTTCGAATTCCTCTAAATTCTATAATATTTGACATTGTGACTTTCAAATTTTGTGAAAATCAGAAAGATTAAGATTTGGGAAAATTATATGAATCTCGTTCTTCATCCTAGTCGAGATTCTATCGAGAGAGTTTAAAAGAGCTGATAGTTTGAATATAAATTGAAAAAAAAATGACTTTTTACACAAACCTTGGCGGTTGACCTCAGCCGAGAAGCATAGAGAAAAATTATTTTAACGAATTTTCAAAAAACGTACTAGTTGTGAAAGATGAAACTTAAAAAGAATTAATTCAAGTATATTACTTATTTTAAAAATTTAAAAGAATTAATTAATTAAACTTCACTATTTTTCATTACTTCTAAAATTTCTTTCATGATTTCTTTAAATTAATTAATAGATATTAACAATAATGACTGATGTGAGTATTTAATGAAAAATTGAGATAAAAAATATAAATTTTGAAAGACCAAACTGAAATAAAACTCAAAATTGAAATAAAATCCTAATATTTTGAAACAATGAATGAATTGTGTTTCTTTTTCTTTTTCTTTATTTTTTCGTTTTCTTATAATTTTAGTGTATTCAAAATAATGTATTATATATTGTACGATTAATTATTTAATAATTATACATAAATATTTGTAACTTCTTTTTATTCTAAACATACTTGTAAATTAATTAATAATAATTAACCATTGAACTACATATTTAGTTTTTTTTCTATAAAAAAGTAGAGGAATTTGAACCGCGTAGTTCTTAGTCTTCGTACATGTGACAATTGATCGATGGTCAATAACTATGTGACATATTTAAGAGGTTGATGGTACTAGTTTTAATGAATCACTATTTTTCTTTCTTTTTCTTTTGAGAAAAATGAATTACTATTTATTTCAACAACATGCAGGGTTAGGAATCAAACTTCTAATTCGAAGTCGACACGATACAATTTGATATCTGCTAAACTACGTTGTTTTTTTACATGAATCACTACCAATATTATATAAACATGTCATATTATATTATACTAAATGAAAAGCAAAACTATTAATAAAAAAGAAACCACCCCAACAAGAACTTGGCTCAATTGGTATTGTTTTGAGGACTAAAATATTTGTACTTCAAATCTCTCGATTTATACCTAAAAATTTAACAAAAAGGAAACCGTTTTTTTTCTTTTTGATTTTTTTTTCTTTGTTTAAGAAAAGGAACCAACCTTTTTCTCCTCATAACTCCTACGATAGAATTTCTATCTACTTCCAGAAACAGATTACCTCAGAAATTTGTATACTAAATTTAATAGATCTTTCCACAATAATATGTTATCAAACTTAATTCGAAAACATATTAAAGAAAAGGGGGGAAAAAAAAACTTGATTTTGAGAACATCTTATACAATTCTGGTTTTAAATTGTTTTTTTCAGTTTCAATTATGTTTTAAAATCCTTAGTATCCTCAAATTGTTGTAAACTTTATTCAAATTTGGTTTATTTTGTCAGTTGGATTTATTTTTTGGTTGATTTAGGCAGACAAAAGATGGGAAAAAAAAATCGCTAGAAGGAGGGCTTGAACCTCCGACCTTGTGGTTAACAGCCACACGCTCTAACCAACTGAGCTATTCCAGCAACTTATGAGATTAATTTAAACTAATTTCTTAAGAAATCCGTAATTGACCCCGTTATAAAATTTTAAAATTCTGAACTTACACCTCATCATACAATAATCCATAGATATTTTAAAAGAAAAATAAAAGCAAAACAAAAATCCACAACTTTTTGTTGAATCAATTTCTTTTTTGAAAAAGTTTTTTTATTAAATTAAAAAATATATTTATAATAGGATAGACTACGGGGATTCAAATTCCAAACCTACAATCTCTAGAAAGAATTTTATTATTAGCCACGATTGAAGCTATAGTTCCAAAAAAAAAAAAAAAAGTGTAGTATATAGAAATATGAAAATGTTTGAACACTTTCCCTAATAGTATATTCCCTGTAAAATTTTCATACAACTTTAGAACATGAATATATTCCACTTAATCTTTAATCCCTAGAATTTATTCTTAAATTATCAAATCATAGTCCTAGAACATGAAACTCACTCAACAAATACTAAATTCGTATTTATACAAATTGTTAGTATTCATACGACATCTAAAGATGTATTTGATAATCATTTTGAAATAGTTAAAACCATTTATTTTTATCATACACATCTTTTCAAGAATGCGTGACTCCTCTAGCATTCAACTCTTTATAAAGCTTCTTGAACTATGTTGGAAGTTTACATGCAGCCTAAAGAGCGCCCAAAAAGCTTTAAATAGTGGTGATAAATTAGTGTAATATAAGTGATGTGTTGAATAGGATGTTGGGTAGATGAGCAAAAACCTTTCTTTACAACAATATATTTGTTATCTTTAATTTGTCATACACCACTTTTGTCATCTCTTTGATCATTTTAAGGACTTCAAGATTTTGATTTCGATCTTGACTTTATTCTGACTTGTATAACTGTTAGAATAACTTCATCTCAAAAAAAGTTACTGAAACGTGTGATTTGAAGCATAGCAAACATGCTACTTCAAGAGGATGGTAATTTTTGCCTTCAACCACACTATTTTGTTGAGATTTGTCAACACGAGAACCTTGGTACACAATTCCATGGGATTAAAAATTAAAGTTCAAAGAATGGAACTGAAGAAATCTTGAGATTTATGATATTGGTTTGTTGGTATCAGGTGAAAATTCAAACTTTAGAAGAAAAGCAAAAAAACTTTTGATTGAGAACCCCACATTGATTAGTTTTTAGAGAGGAGTCTCCTTCTGATACTCCCATCTTGGACTTTGGCTTTGATATTGTGGGTACAGTGGATATCCCGCATCGTGCAGTCAGGTGTGTGTGTGATATTTTAATAAAAAATTTATTTTTTTAATTTTATTTTACTTTTATAATTATTTTTTTTCTTTTTAATCTTTCAATGAAACCAAACCAACACGTGTCGCTCGCAAGCTGGTCCAAGTTGTCCACACGCTTTATGCGCGCGCCTGTACGTTTTATAGCTCCGTGGAAGTTGCGCAGCTATACGATCAGCGACTGGCCGTTCTCTGCATCAGCAGTCTGTTGATCCTCGTGCTTATAAAAAGGCGTAGGCCTTCTTTATCATCTCAGTTTCTATTTCTTTGTTTCCAAAACTTCACAGAATTCTCTCTTAGACCCCTTTCTTTTTACGTTTTGGTTTTCTGAGCAAATCAATCTGAACAATGTGAATTTTTCGGTCGAATATGGTACATTTTCGATTAAGACACTTTTTGGTTGTTTTATTCCAAGGACAACGTGGCAATACTGTTAAACTGCTTGCATACTTGGGCATAGTCGCGCGTCTTAAAGAGATACGTGACTCAGCTTATAACGACTTTCTGTTTTGCAGGTTTCATATTTCTGACAACTGTCGTTCGTGACTGTTCGCTACTGTCAAGTTTCACGGTCAAAGGGTAGCTGGTTCAAACAATTTTAACACGTTTCCATTTGCTGCTACTGCAATGGCCTTCATAAGTAATAACGACATCATGACATTCAACCTCAACCGTTCATTCCGGTTCGAATGAGCGAACTTCAAACGATGGAAGCAGAAGATGTTGTTTTTCGACCTTAACCGTTCATTCCTATTCGAATGAACGAACTTCAAACGGTGAAAGCAGAAGATGTTGTTTTTCCTTACTATGTAAGAAAGTTGTCGACGCTTGTACCACAGATAAGCCAATCGTTTCGAACGAAGATCTGACTGAACAACAAATAAAAACAGCTGCTGATTGGGAAGAAAAAGACTTTTTATGTAAAAATTTTATTTTAAATGGCTTGATTGATGATCTGTATGATTACTACAACATTATGGAGACGATAAAGAAATTTTGGGATGCCCTACAAAAGAAGTACGATACCAAGGAGGTCGGGTCAAAACAATATGTTGTCAACCGTTACCTCAAGTTTCAGATGATGGATGACAAATTTGTGGAGGCCCAATCCCATGAACTGTAGAAGATAACCCATGAAATAATAACTGAAGGTATGCCCCTAGACAAACAATTCCAAGTTGTTGTTATTATTGAAAAACTGTCTCCCTTGTGGAAGGATTTTAAGAACACCTTGAGGCATAAGACCAAGGAATTTGCCTTAGAGAGTCTTATCACCCAATTAAGGAATGAGGAAGAAGCCCGAAAGCAGGACCAGAGGGAGGAGGTGAACATTGTACCTGGGAGGTCTGCCTCTATCATGATAAAGCTTGACCAGATGTTCAAGGGGGCAAAGAGGAAAAGTCACAAAACCAACAAAAGAAGCAGAAACCCTCCTCGAGAGAAACGGTACAATTCCTTTACTTTAACTATAACAAACCTAGACACATGGCTAGGAACTGTAGGAACAGGCGTTTTCCTGCTGGTCAGGCGAATCTGACAGAAGAACCGTTAGTTTCCATGATCATAGTAAATGTGATCGGTGGTTATAAGGGTGGTGGATAGACACTGGCGCTACGTGTCATGTCTGTCATGACCTTAGTCTCTTAAAACTTATACTGAAACTAAGGATAAGAATATTGTATTGGGGGATCACCACTCAATGAAAGTAGCTGAAACTGACGAGGTGGAGCTGAAGTTATACCTAGGGAAAACCCTCACATTGAAGGATGCTATGCACACTCCGAAGATAAGAAAGAACTTGGTCTCGGGCTATCTCCTCAATAAGGCTGGATTTACTCAAACCATAAGGACAGATTGATATACCCTTACTAAGAATAATATATTCGTAAGGAAAAGGTATGCAACTGAAGGAATGTTCAGATTAAATATAGCCAGTAATAAAATGAAATCTTATATGTATATGTTGTGTTCTTTGAATGTTTGGCATGGTAGACTTTGTCATGTGAATAAGAAATTAATTAGAAACATGATTAGGTTGGAAATGATACCTATGTTATCCATGAACGATTTGATAAATATGAGTACTGTAGTCAGGTTAAACTAACTAGAACTCTACATAAATCTATACTTAGGGTATCTGAGCCTCTAGATTTAATTTATTCTGATTTATGTGAATTTGATGACATCTTGACTAGGAACAATAAAATATATTTTATTACTTCTATTGATGATTGCTCTGATTTCACTTTTGTATACTTGCCGAAAAACAAAAGTGATGTGTTTGATGAAGGAAATCGGGACAATGATTTCCGTGAGCAGCGGAAGCAAGATTATTCCAAATTATAATCATGAATCAACAATACATTTACAGTCGACTTTAATACAAGCGGTTATGCAAATATACAGAGAAATTACAGCATGAAACAACATAAAGAATAGAAAGCAAACTGAATGCACATAAGAGGATGCGTCTCCACACTCCGATGCACAACTCTAATCAAACAACTGTAATCACGAGCGCTCAATCTACACGACCGCAACACCGCACGAACATAGCACGAACTTTTCGCGCTCATCCTTAACGAACTCCTCGGTCACGAACTCCTTCGCAACAGCGAACGTCCTCCACAGTACCATGAACGGCCTCCGAAAAACCTTGGTGGTGTCGAATTGAGTCTGACACCACCAACAAGGCGACTTTGGTATTCTCGGTATGAGAATCCAGAGGGTGGGCTCTGTTTGAACTTGGTGTGAAGCAGATGAACGGAGGAAAGACAGATCGTGTACACGACTGGGCAAGTGGGAAAAGTCGGAGACCTATTGTATAGGTCGATGCCCAATCGTTTAGATAAAGCTATGCGTTCATCTAGCAAAATCTATGCGATCTTTTAGCTTTATCGTTTAGCTCGGTCGATTCTACACGATTGTTTACCTTGGGCCAGCGATTGTCTAGTAAAGCTATATGATCGTTTAGCTAGCACCTGCATGATCGTTTACCTAGCCCAGCTGTCGTTTAGTAAATCTGTATTTACTTGACGACTTTCGTGAGTTTCTTTTTGCCGGAGAGAAAACTCAAAACTTTTCAAATTTTGCAAAAACCCCTATTTCAAAACAGGAAACCGATTTCCTTTTAAAACCTCACGATTACCATGATCAATAACCATCCACTACATTTGGTTATTTAAAAGAAAAAGTATTAATTATCCAATAATTAATATTATTATAAATATAAATGATAACCAACTTATCATACTATATGTATAACCCATAGTTTTAATATTTCATCTCATGAAACATATAAACCATAGTTCTTTTTCTATTCTATGGTACTTAATGTAAATCTCATTTACATCAATCCTCCACTAGATGTATCTCATACATCATACCGATTATATCACATATAATTAAAATACCTCTTGTCAATTTGAACATTTCAAATCAACACCAAGAATTGATCCTTCAACATAAATTCAAGCTACCAAGGGGACCTTATGGACCTATAGATCCGAAGCTCCAACGGTACATGAATAACTGACTAAACTCTTTAGTCACGGAATCCACCATCTATTAACTGCCAGGCACTCCACTAAAGACCAAAAGCTGAACTTTCCTCACTACAGATATATTATGTGTTCATCTTAACCAATGAGCAGTGCGACAACCCTTCACAGATCGCTCATAAGTACAACTGGGCCGGTAACCGTTATGCCCCTGTAGTTACATCTGTCTCCTTAAGTACCATTGATCCCTCTAATGAACATAAATCATAGTCTTACTATAACTGAGTCTTCTCTTCCAAAGAGAAGCTGTGGCCACTATGTTCAAGCCCCGGAATCAGCCCTTAAGGGAGCAATCTCTCTACTTTTCCCTGCTTTGGAAAAGGAGTGAATTCCATATTGTGGATTGAGTTCCCAGCTCCCAGATCAGACAAGTCCCCAAAAAGGTAGCCATGTTGAGTTGGCAATCTGGCCACTCTCACCCATACTAATTAAAGAACCACCCTCAAAGGTAGGAGTTCACAAAACACTAAGGATTGAGGTCGTGTCACCTATGGTCGTTTAGGTGAGATTCAAGTCTCTAGTATCAACAGCGTTATATACAGAGTCTAGTCATCTCGTGGTCCAAGTCTTATATAAACTCTTTGTATAGGACACCACCGCTCCATGTCTCCACATGAATGGTCAGGATCAATCATTTGTAGTAGTTTACAATGTTTGCAAACCTCTACAAAACGAGCCGCACCCGTAATGTCACCGAGATCAAATATCCCACCTTAATCCTTATACTACAGACCGATTTAGGTTACCACTTAAGGCATGATCCACTTGTATATCACATATACATGTTTAAGTTTACATAAGATAACCAAGGAGCTTTGTTTATTGGATATGAGTAAATGCTAGAATTAAATAACACTTATTTTATTCATTTAACAATGTGCATCTTTACCAAACAATGAGACTCATATGGAATAATACATGAAAAGACTGCACCTTACTCTCCTAAAATGAACGGAAAATCCGAAAGGAAAAATAAAACTTTAGCTGAGCTAGTAGTTGCTATTTTACATTGTTTAGGAGTCGCATCTTATTGGTGGGGTGAAATCATCCTTACCATGTGTTATGTCCTAAATAGAATACCAAAGTCTAAAAACAAAACTTCACCTTACGAAGTCTTTAAGAACGAAAACAAACTTATGATACTTTAGAACATGAGGATGTCTAGCCTTTATAAGAATTCCAAACCCTAAAAGAAGAAAGCTAGCTAGTAAAGCCTATGAGTGTATCTTTATATGTTATGCCATAAATAATAAAGCCTATAGGTTCCATGACCTAGTAAACCAAGTGCTCATTGAGTTTAACGATACCGACTTCTTTGAGGATAGATTTCCTTTTAAATCGAGAAATAGTGGGGGCTCGGGATCTAGTAGTCTAACCCTAGTTAGGAATTATACCCCTACAGAGGAAGCCAATCTAGAACTAGAAGAAGCAAAAGAACTAGAACTGCTAAGGATTTTGGGAATGACTTCCAGACTTATAATGTAAAAGAAGATCTGATAGACCTAAAAGCTGCCCTGTCCTCTGTGGATGTCAACTTATGGCAGGAAGTCATAAATGGTGAAATGGACTCTTTTGAGTCAAATAGAACTTGACACGTAGTAGACCTACCCCGAGGTTGCAAGGCAATAGGGCACAAATGGATCTTAAGGAAGAAACTTGGACCTAATGGAACAGTTGACAAGTTTAAAGCCAGGTTAGTGGCAAAGGGATTTTGACCAAAAAAAAAAAAAAAAACATAGACTTGACATCTTCTCCCCTATCACTAGAATTACCCAATCTGTGTTTTGTTCTCTTTCGCTGCCCTTTATGACCTCGTAGTACATCAGATGGATGTAAAGACCGCTTTCCTAAACGGTGAACTTGAAGAAGAGATTTACATGGAAACCCCTGAGGGCTTTATAGTTCATGGTCAAGAAAATAAGGTTTGTAAGCTAGATAAATTTCTATATGGTTTGAAACAAGCTTCTAAACAATGACACAAAAAGTTTGATAACCTAATCCTATTTAAAGGGTTCAAGGTTAATGAAAGTGACAAATGCATCAACTATAAGTTTGAAAATAATCTCTGCACTATCATGTGTCTGTTTGTAGATGATTTATTAATATTGGGGTCAAACTTGTACGTCATAAATGATGTGAAATCTACATTGAGTGCAAACTTTGACATGAAAGACTTAAGAGAAGCAAGTGTAATCTTAGGCATAAAAGTGAATAGGTCTGAAAAGGAAATTTCTTTGAATTAATCTCACTATGTAGATAAGATTCTAAAGAAATATAATGTCACACCCCTCCCAGATTACCCTTCTTAATCCAGAAGTGAATGTGACAACAGTAATTACCAACCCTTTTGTGGCACTTACTGTCTAACTAACATCCTTAACCTGCTTAGATCCCTGGAATACATATATAATATTCACCAAACTAAGGAAACTTTAAAAATAACCTCAGAACACCAGGGATCAACAACAACATAATTACATCATATTATCACATACAAAGTTCAGCGGTCCCAGATACTTTATTAGTCCCTAATATAAGCAACACATATCTACAGACATTTACGGAATAAACACCTAAAACTTCTCTCTAGACTTTGGACTTTTAATTGGAGACCTTGAGTGGCAGAGCAACAGGACAACTAACCTCTGGGGAGATGACCACTACTTGGGAAAAGAAAAACATTTGAAAGAATGAGCTACTCACCCAGTGAGTGACTTAATAAAAACATAAATCTCATACTTAAACTGAAAGCTAGAAAACAAAATACTGGAACTAAAACATGCCAGGCAAACGTGTACATAAAACTTTTAAAACCATTGTATCTGAAAACATAGCTAAACTGATTCCCGGTTGAGAGAGAATCTTCGTTGTTCAATCTCAACGTCGGATATTATGTTCAAGAGAGAATCCTTTTGTTCAATCTCTCAAACATAAGCCTGGGCTAAGGTGAGAACCCTTTTGTTCAACACCTTTTAGCCAATGCTAGAAAAGAACCCTTGTGGTTCAATCTCATCGTTGGGTATCATGTTTAAGAGAGAACCCTTTTGTTCGATCTCTCAAACATAAGCCTGGGCTGGGGTGAGAACCCTTTTGTTTAGCACCTTTCAGCCAATGCTAGGAAAGAACCCTCGTGGTTAAATCCTACTGAATTGATTAACTATCATACGTGCACGTAGAGCAGACTAGATCCTAATGCCAAGGATCATAACTGAGGCAGGGTACCATTGCTTATCACTGAACTGAGTGAATTATTCTGATACCTTCTTTATGTACTTTAGCATCAGAATCATAACATAACTGAAACTAGGTAGTACAACTCAGATACTTTCTCCTTGTACTTCAGTATTGAGCTTAAAATACCTGATAGGAAAACATTTTCATAAAACAAGCTTACTAAAAGCTTGATCTCATAAAACATAGTTTTCATAAGAATATCATTTGCTAATGCATGCTCAACAACATTAAGAGTGCATATGCTTTAGAACATAATACAAATACTTGTAACTTAAACATGTCATAGAATCTTCTTTTGAAAACTACCATGGTTCAACCATTGTACCAAAGCATATTTCATAAACTCTGTAACTAGCATGCGTTTATAAACTTTAGGGAAATGCGTTGCTTGGAACTTCTTGTAAAATAACCAACATAAAAGTAACTATTAATAAAGCATGGATTATTAAAATATTTACAAATCATTTATAGTCACTCATAGGTCCTTCAAATTTGCTTCCTTAAGGCTTGATAGGCTTTTCTAATGGGAGTTGAACCTACACATATAAGCATACTACTTAGTGTTTACATTAGCCTTCCTTTTAGGCCTACTAAATAAATCAAGCTCACATGCCAAACCATCACATTATGCCTTATACCATTCACTTTGAGGGTCGGACACTTAGCCAATTTGGAGGGATTGGGTGTCAAAAGAATGCACCCTTTGATCGCCCACACTCCCCACACTTAGAAAAATTTTGGAGCATCAAACTGCAGATTCAATTCCAACAATTCATAACTAAATTTCTAGAACTGATCTCAAGGAAATTCCTTCTACAAACTTTCTTAGAATCAAGTTAGAAACATTACCTTAAAATTCTGCTCAAAATACTCCATCGTTTGATCTGGAGATTCAAACCTTCATCATTGGCCCCAATTCAAGCAGCTGCCTGCTTGTTCAACAACTTCCAGTTCAAGATTCAAAAATATATAACTCGTATTCCAGGCCTCATCTTAAAAAGTTTTATTCTAAAAAATTGTTTATAATTTAGTTAACAATATTACCTCAAAGTTTTAGCTTAAAACTCTTCATGATTCGTTCTGGAGCTTTAATTCTTCACTGATGGCCTAGTTTCACCCGAGAAACGAACCCTTTGTCTTTATTTTGCTCCTCCGGCCTTATTCTGAAAATTTTTCTCTCCCACAGCACAGCATAGAAATAGACACACAGAACTTTCGAATGCCACTGAAATTACACGAATAGCCTAAGTAATTCGTTCAAACAAATTAAATGAAATCGGCCTTTATGCTTACCACCGCCCAAAATCCTGCATGAAAACTCCTTATGCCATCTTGCCCACTAATGTGATGAAGAGTTAGAATTTAATCAATTTTCCTTTCCTAACTCTACCCATAGTGTTAATTCAGCACTACACCTCAAAAAATTGCATGACCTCATCCATATGCTCAATATGCACTCCAACGTCAACCATGACCCTCCAACATTCGGCCAGCCAACTCATGCTTGGCTTGCTACCTGATTGCAAGCTACCACCCACACCTTTCCTCTCAAAGCCCCTTGCGTGAGCTCCATCCTTAGGCAACATTTAGTGAAATTCAGTTGATCAATTCACCCTTCATTCACTTTGCCACCTAGGTCACCTACCACATCATAACTTCCTTCTTTCTTCCATAATTCCTAAGACATGATTTCATCATAGCTCATTAGAAGACATCATATTACCTACTCTTACTTAAAGTAATTAGGGTTCGAGTTTTACATATAATTACTTTGAATGTAAACCAGCATGTACACCTTGTGACCCCAGTGTTAAGTTGTTCATTTTAAATAAAAGAATTTCTTTATAGAATTATATGGGGAAGAACACTGGTTATAGTGTTAATCAATCTGAGTATGCGAGCATTATGGACAGTCTTAGATACACTACTGACTGCACTAGACCAGACATAGCTTATGTTGTAGGTTTACAAGCAGACCTAGTATAGAGCAATGGAATGCTATAGAAAGGGTTATGAGGTGTAACGACCAGATCTTTACATACTATGGTCTGACCACTACGACATGCATGCTTAGACTTTTCTATCATGAGATGAGTTTTGGTAAAATCTCAAAAGAACATATCTAAGATTTTATTAATTAAGTAGAAAACTATATAAAAAGTTTATTTTACAAAACACAAGGATCCATAAAACACACTAACGTAGTGATACAAAAATGCATATGCCTTTAATAGTGAGTTTGATGGTTGGCTATTTGAGCGACGTCCAGTTCTACCACCTACGCTGTGTCCTTACCTACAAAGTCTGTAAAAATAAGATGGGTATATAAGACACCCAGTAAGTAGTTCTCACATAAGGTAGTGACCAAATGCACAATCACATGCAACATGTTCTGAAAATATATGATTGGGACCAAAAACATATAATAACATGTGGTGGTCGGTTGTGCTTCTAACGTAAATTTCTCCACCCTGATAGGAAGATGAGGAACTAAGAGAAAACTAACTCATCTGATGATTAGTGGGTCATGCAGTCAGTAGGGCCAGAGTCGCATCCAACATCAACCATTAACATAAAGGTAAGATTGGACTAGAGGGGTGCAACCATACATACCCTGTTAGTCCCTAGCATAATCTTGACATAGAATTGGGTCTAGAGGGGTGTAACCATACATGCCCTGCTAGCCCTATAATAATCTTGACATAGAATTGGGTCTAGACGGATGCAACCATACATGCCCTGCTAGCCCTAGAATAATCTTGACATAGAATTGGGTCTAGAGGGATGCAACCATACATGCCCTGCTAGCCCTAGAAGCATAACCTTTATCTAATTAAAATTTAATCTTATGAACAAACATAATGCATGAGGTCCCTTGTCGATAAACATATTTTAAACATGTAATGCAACATAACAATAACATAAATTATGCAACATATTAAGGTACACACTACCATGAAATACTGGTGAGATAACTACTTATCTTGACTGCGATCCTAGTTATTCTTATTATTCCTTATGGTTTGATCAGTAGAGCTTTTCCTCTTAAACTAGAAGGAAATTTAGGCAGAACCTCACCTGAGCTTTATCTCTTCTAATCTCAACAGAACTTTCTCACTCACACTTACTCTTTCACACGATTCTTTGTTACTGAGATTTGTTTGAGAATGGGTAAAATCTTCGACAAAGGGTCCTATTTATAGTGGTTTTCAGCTCTTCTCAGTGTGACAACTCATCCTACAAATGGCTTCTTAAAATTACTTAGGTTTGAGAATTTCTCTTAATAAGACACCTAATTTTGGCTAACGTTTTCCTTTACGTCTTCAACCTTTGTTTGTATTCAATTTTAGGGTCCTCCATGTATAATCTATAAGATCGTGGCCAAATTCAACGCATAATCCATGCTTTCTATCCAAATCTCGCTCTTTCTGTTCTCAGAATCTCGCTCTCTCAAGCTTTCTTGCTGGTTTGGCTCTCGTGAACTCTCGCTCTCGCTGCCCTCGGCTCCTGCTCTCACCTCTGCTCCGAGTTCGTCTCCTACTGTCTCGCTGAGAATCTCGCTCTCTCCAATTTTCTCTCCAATCTCGCTCTCTCCACTCTCGCCCTCTCCATTTTTCTCTCCAATCTCGCTAGTTTTCACGCGTGGTTGCCTTCACTACTTGTGGATTCCACTTCTTCTTTTTAACTCTTTCAAATTTTAAGAGTATATGGGCAATTAATTAACCTCCAATTCTTCCAATGAGCAATGCCTAAACAAAAAAGTTATCTATTGCCCGTTGTCTCCTTAATTAGCTAGCGTCCAACTTCTAATTAATCCTCCCTGATTCTGCCCCTTTATTCATTAATTTTGGATAATTAATAAATTTCCTATTTTTTTTCAATTCTAAAATTTTACCCCTTTTTCCTATTAAATTTATATATTTTTTATATATTTTATTTGTTTTCCTGCTTTCTAAATTAGGGTTAGGGTATTACATTTACCACCCCTTTAAATAACATTTCGTTCGGCTTAACATTTGACATTTAATTTTCTATAGTGTATGCGTATAAATTTGGGTTGTTACAATCTTCCCCTTTTAAGAACTTTCGTCCTCGAAAGTTTCTTGGTTCTTAAACAGATAAGGGTATTTGACTTTCATCTCTTCTTCTCGTTCCCATATATCTTCTTCTACTTTCTGATTTCTCCAGAGAACCTATACTAAACTTATTTCCCGATTACGAAGTGACTTCTTCTCTCTTGCTAGGATGCAAACTAGAGTCTCTTGATATTCCAAGTTTTCACTTATTTGTAGAGGTTCATAATTTACTACATGTGATGGGTCAAACACGTATTTTCGAAGCATCGATACATGAAAGAAATTATAGAAAGGGTAGGTGGTAATACTAATCGATAAGCTACTTGGCCAATACGTTCTAATATTTTCAAAGGGTCCAATGAAGCGGGGGCTAAGTTTTCCTTAATGCAGGTCTTGCAATTAACTTTGCTATTTGAGTTGTGAAGGTTTCGGTTATTAGTGAGATCTCAGCTCTTTCAAGGTCATCCATTATGGGTTTGAAGATGGTACTTAGGGTTGCTGTATGAGCTGACTTTCTGCTAAGAGCATCAGCAACAACGTTAGCTTTTCCTGGATGATAGAGGATCTCACAGCCATAGTCTTTGACTAATTCTAACCATCCTTGTTGCCTCATATTTAACTCTTTCTAGGTAAAGAAGTACTTAAGGCTTTTATGATCTGTATAAATTTGGATCTTTTCCCCATATAAGTAATGTCTCTATATCTTTAAGGCAAAGACTACGACAGCTAACTCCAAGTTATGAACGGGATAATTTTGTTCATAAGGTTTTAGTTGTCTTAAAGCATATGCTATTACCTTTCCGTGTTGTATCAATACACAACCAAGCCCCTTCTTCGATGCGTCACTGTACATAGTTAAACCCCCTGATCCGTCAGGTATAGTGAGAATAGGGGTTATGGTCAACCTTTCTTTTAGTTCCTGGAAGCTTTGCTCACATGATTGATTCTAGACAAAAGGATTATTCTTCTTGGTGAGGTTAGTTAAGGGTAATGCTATACTTGAGAAATTCTTCACAAATCATCTATAATATCCTGCTAATCCAAGGAAGTTTCGCACTTCGCTGACTGTTGTTGGGCGAGGCCACTTGCTAACTGTTTCAATCTTAGCAGGATCCACT
>NC_052352.1:4226573-4247402 GCF_009727055.1 Benincasa hispida | reverse complement strand
CAAATTCCGTGTAATAAGAGAATATTGAAGATGTGATTACCCATGAAGATAAGTAAGCTACCAGGATACACACCCTATCTATTCAAAAAATAGAATTTTTGTATAGATCTAATTTTCCGGAGCTAGAACACAATATCTAGGCACCATATTATAGAATGAAGTGCTACTATTTACAATTGGCCAAGAAATTAAAAACTCGAAACCAAATTTACAATACAAGATTGTAGATAAGGAGTTCTTATACGGATCACACCTAAAACCCACCACTATACGTAGTCGCATAACAAACCGAACTGCCATATGTATATGCCTCCTTATATAAGCGTGTCGTCCTGAGTTTTCAATTGGGGAGCGTGGGTAGCATGCGCTGTTGTTACCTTATTTGTTAAGAAAAATGAAGGGATGGAAATCAAATGCGTTATGTATAGGATTGATCGGTTGGAGTTGAATAACGCCCGTTCGACAATAAAGAATAGAGTACCCATCGCCCATTGGTTACTGACCTTATCCTTACGTACTGACCTAAGTTTACAAGGCTTAGCACTCAACCTATTCTCCAAACTTAGACTTTATGATCTGACCCTACTCACTCAAACTCACGATCAAGGAGTCCCGCCTGAATACATAGATTTAACTCGCCTAAGACTGCAATCTATAAGATCGCGAACCGGCTATAGATAGACAACCGCAGTATGGGCACGATATATGATGTTCTCATTCGCATAAGGTAGGTTGACCATATGTAATGCCACAACCTCATCATTCGCTGGAACAGTGTATCTGAATTAATACGATACATGCATCTTGGACCAAAGACAGACACTTCAGTGGACTTGATAATGGAACTAGAATTTAAGGACTATCTTGATCACTTCGGTGTGATTCGTATGTTTATAGATGATGGGTATTTTTTCCGGTCTATTCCAAAGTGGTGATTGGCAGGGAACATTTAAAAATTAACATGGTCTTTAGGGACGTCCTTTCTATTATTAAGAAAATTGACAAAGTTTGGTATATTACCACAGTGTCTTCCAAGTGTGTGAGTTTGGATTAGCGACAAGTCTCTGCTACTAACCTCCTACCTAGCGGACCCTCCATTGTTTAAATGCCAAGAAGGAATCTGATTGGATCTGCGTGGTTGCCTTCACTGCTTGTGGATTCCACTTCCTCTTTTTAACTCTTTCAAATTTTAAGAGTATATGGGCAATTAATTCACCTCCAATTCTTCCAATGAGCAATGCCCAAACAAAAAGTTATCTACTATTCGTTGTCTCCTGAATTAGCTAGCGTCCAACTTTTAATTAATCCTCCCTGATTCTGCCCCCTTATTCATTAATTTTGGATAATTAATAAATTTCCTATTTTTTTCCAATTCTAAATTTCCACCCGATTTTCCTATTAAATTTATATATTTTTCATTCTTAATTATATATTTTATTTGTTTTCCTGCTTTCTAAATTAGGGTTAGGGTATTACATTTACCACCCCTTTAAATAAAATTACATCCGGCTTAACATTTGACATTTAATTTCCTGTAGTGTATGCGTACAAATTTGGGTTGTTACATGAGGTACTTGAAGAAAACCCAAAACGTAGGATTACATTATCAGAAGTTTCTCGCTGTCCTCGAAGGATTCAGCGATGCTGACTGGAACTCCCTCTTGGATGATTCAAAGGCTACAAGTGGGTATATCTTTAATATAGCAGGCGAAACTGTCTCTTAGAAGTCCAAGAAGCATACTATTTTAGCCCAATCTACGATGGAGTAAAAATTGATAGCATTAGCAACAAATAGTGAGGGAGGCTGGCTTAGAAGTCTGCTATCAAAGATTCCCCTATGGGAAGAGTCGGTACCAACCATATTGATCCATTGCGATAGTATTGTAACAATCGCAAAAGTTCGGAACCATTATTACAACGAAAAGAAACAACAAATACGTTGTAAGCATAGTACCATTAGAGAGTTCTTCACTACTGGTGCAGTTAGAGTGGATCATATACGAACTAATGAAAACTTGACAGATCCTTTGACGAAATGACTGGCTAGATAAAAGGTTTTCAAAACCTCAGAAAGAATGAGACTCTTACCTATAGAGAGATGAGTCACTGTGAGAAAAACCCAACCTGTAAACTAGAGACACCTTTGCTTATGTACAATATTGTATAGACTGATATTGCTTGATGAAAAAAATATTTTTCTTATGCTTTAAATTTTCAAGTGAGGGATCATTGGGAGAAAATTCAAGTTTTAGAAGAAAAGAAAAAAAAAAACTTTTGGTTGAGAATACCACATTGATTATTTTTTAGAGGGAAGTCTCCTTCTTTTACTCCCATCTTGGACTTCGGGTTTTGGGCCCCAAGGGTACCCATATTTTAGAGGGATGTGAGGAGATAGATCAATGTGGGTATGGTGGACATCCCACATGCACACGGTCGGGCGTGGCGGCGTGATTATTTTTTAATAAAAATTATTTTTAATTTTATTTACTTTAATAATTTATTTTTTCTTTTTAATCTTTCAACCGAAACTGAACCAACACATGTGCTCACGAGCTGGTCCAAGTCGTCCACGCACTTCGCATGCAGGTTTGCACGTTTAGCGACTGCCCGTTCTCTGCATCAGTGTCTATTGGCCCTCTGCGCTTATAAAAAGGCGCATGCCTTCAACTTCTTCATCATCTCAGTTTCTATTTCCAAAAATTCACAGGATTCTCTCTCAAACCATTTCTTTTTACATTTTGGTTTTCCAAGCAAATCAGTCTGAAGAGTGTGAGTTTTTTGATCGAATACGGTGCATTTTCCATCGAGACATTTTTTGGTTGTTTTATCCTAGAGACGGCATGGCAATACTGTTGACCTGCTTGCACACTTGGACAGGGCCATGAAACGTCTTAAAGAGAGTGAGGTCCGCGACCCAGCCTATAACGAGTTTATGTTTTGCAGGTTTCACATTTCTGGCAACTGCCATTGTTCGCTACTGTCAAGTTTCACTATTGGAGGGTAGCCGATTCAAACAGTTGGTTTTGGATTAGATTATTTTATGAAGATTTTGAATAGTTGACTAGTTTCAAAATTATCCTTTCATAAGAAACGTCCAACTCAAATAAGCATGACCATCAACTTAGGGTATGTTTGGACTACATTTTCAAGTGTTTAATTTAAAAAATAAGTCATTTTAAAAGAAATTGAAGTGTTTGACAATTACTCAAAATAGCTTCTCAAGTATATTCTAATTATTTTTATAAAAATATTTTTTAAATAAAAATATTCTTTTCTTAAGTCAATCCAAACGGGCCATTAATACAAGAAACCAACCTATGTGTCTTAGTAATACATTTTACCCTTGAAGGTCTTAGAATGTCTCCGTGGATAAGAGGGCGAAATGTTTGAATGGAATATAAGAATGAGGAGAAAAATGATGGCGAGGTTGTTGAAAGAATTGACATATTTTATGGTTGAAAGATTTTTTTATTTTTTATTTTTAAAGAAAAAGGAATGAAGGAAATAAACACTTGCAAATAGGTAGAGTTTAGATGTCCAAGACTATGGTAGATTGACAGAATTTGAACTACAAGGTCATTACCTAGTTGAGGATAATCAAGTAAAGATCATGATACAAATTATACATATATTATTTCCGTATTGCAATTGTCTTCTCAAATGAAACTCCTTTGTTGGTGCTTAAATCAAATTGCACAAAGATGAATAATTTTTCGCCACTTAACCATACTATATTTAGTTGTTCATAAAACTTAGTAAAATATTAAATTCTAAGAATATAGTCATCATACTATGAAACACATACACATATACGGTTACACGATACAAATACGGCGATTCATCCATTTCTAAAAAACTAAGATACGGATACGTCTAAAGATACGTCATTTTTTATATATATTTCTAAAAAACGAGGATACTGATAGATTGAAGATATATTTTCTTTTTCTTAAAAAAAATCTAGGATATAGATAAATTTAGCATACAAGTTAATAACAATAGCACAAAATAATAATAAAAAAAAGCAACATCTAAGATGTTGAAGTACAATAGTTAATAAAATGCAATAAAAAAGTGACTCATATTACAAAGAAGCATGAGAAGATTAAAGGGAGAAGTATGAAAATAAATGAAGAACTTCTTCGTCGAACTGTTGAAGATATCAAAATGGTTTATATTTTGGTGGATTTTGTGGGGACTCAAATATGAAGATGAAGATTAGATGATTCTAGGGTTTAGTCTTTTATTTATTTTTTTTCTTTTAGTTTTGGACTCGAGTAGTGAGCTTTCTAAATAGGTTGCCTAGTTTTAGATTGAGAAAGATTAGATGAGTTGCTTGTCTTTTTTCTTTAAAAAAAGGTATGCATAGAAATATATACATCGAATCGTGTGTTAGATACATATCTGGGAAGTATCTAGAAGTATCGGTATTTGATACGTGTCTAATACGGATTCTTTGCCTCACATGAAGTATCTGTGCTTCATAGTCATCATACATTTAATTCATTTCTTCTAGGACTTTTATTATTAACCTCGACTCTGACTCATTGCTAGCCCATTTACAGATCTAAATTGTTAAATTTTAAGTTTCAACTGTAACTATTCAGTTTTTTAGAATTAAATATCTATAAGTAAAAAAAAAAAAGTTGAATTCTTAGCTAAATTCTAAAAATAAAAACTACTTTGTTTAGGCCCTACTTGGTTACCATTTGGTTTTTTGTTTTTGTTTTTTAAAATTAAGCCTATAGACATTACTCTTCCAAATTTCTTCCTTTGATATATACTTTTCCCAATAATTTAAAAAATCAAGTCAAAATTTGAAAGCTAAAAAAATAGTTTTTAAAAAAGTTGTTTTTATTTTTGGAATTTGGTTAACATTCAACCATTATACTTAATAAAGATGCAAATCATGGTAAGAAATGGTGAGAAAATAGAGTTAATTTTCAAAAACCAAAAAAAAAAAAAAATGAAATGGTTACCAAACGGGATCTTAGTTTTCAAAACTTGGTTTGACTTTTACAAAACTGGTAGAAAATAGATAATAAAGCAAGAAATTTAGAGAAAAATTGTTAGAAATAAACCTCTTCAAGTTTCATCTTTCATGTAATGCCCCAACCCAGGATTCAGACTAGGATCTGGAATCTGGATTCGGTGCCTAATGGTCCTTGCATTCCCATGCATCCCCTGCGACCTGGCTATGTCATCCTTACTTGTCTTGAACGTCGACGTCTTATGGTCCCAATATTGCCTTGCATCCCCTACGACATGGCTACGTCATCCTTACTTGTCTTGAATGCTTCTAACAGTGAAAGTTGTCCTCACAAACCAACATTGGCCGTCATCCTTACTTGTCTTGAATGCTTCTAGAAGTAAAAGTTATCCCCACAAACAAACACTACTCTTTTTAGCATGCCTTGTCCTCACTCACATACATTCTAGGAAAATTCTCATGAGGTCACCCAATATAGAATTGTTCCAAGCTAAGCATGCTTATCTATGAAGTTCTTATGATTGTTGATGTAGATAGTGACTTTCAATTCTTTTAAGACTTTCTTAATCATACTTTCATACACTCAGGATCCCTCTCATTTAGATTTGATATCAGTTCATTCATGTCCCCTCCTAAACTTGGACGTTACGTTTTTCAACTAATAGTCTTTTTTAAAATTCATTAAATTAGTTTCTTGATCCTTCTCGACCGAAATCAACACCGAGATTTGAATAAAAAAATAACTTTTCATCTTATATTCAACTATTGATTCTTTTGGGCTTTCTCAGTACAATTTTGTCCAAGATGAACATCAAAATCCATATAATTTTTTCAAATATTGTGCAATTTTTCCAAATCTTATACAAAATCTTAGCTCTTTTCAAATTTTCTCATGTGTTCTATCCCAAATCTTATACAAAATATTGCATAATTTTGCAAATCTTATGTTCAATTTATATTTGCATGAATTTTCAAATTGAATTACAATTATCTTTTCAAATTCCTCTAAATTCTACATATTTGGCAATGTGACTCTTAAATTTTGGAAAGATCTGAAAGATTAAGATTTGGAAAAAGTTAATGTGAAACTCGATCCTCATCCTAGCCGAGGTTCCACCAAGAAAGCTCAACAAAGCCGAAACACACAAAACTTTGGGGGCACGCTTCACCCTTTTTTCAAACACACAAAACTCATATTTTCTTTTTCTCTATTTCTATTCTTTCCTTTTTTATCTCTTCACACAAAATCCCAATCTTCTTTCTCTCAAATCTCAACTCTTATTTTCTCAAATCACAACTATCGACGCTTGAAACCTATATTTCTTCTCTTAGAACCCAACTTTCTCGATTGATGAGAATGTCAACCTTATAATTTTTGTTGAATCCACCATGCACTGCTATTTTCGCTACTCATTTTTTAGGGCAAGCCTCAAATTCATTACCACTGATCTTAGAGATGGTATGACTTTCCATTGTTGGACGTCGGAATTCAAAAGAAAAACGAAAACTAAGAGAGGTACCACTAATTTTTTAGGGCACGCCTCAAATTCATTACCACTGTTTTCGCTACTCATTTTTTAGGGCACGCCACAAAGAGAGAAGCGGCGGACGAAGCTCAAGAAACTCCTCAGCCTCACCTTCATCTGGCTTGCTCGAATTTTCCCACCTGTATAATCGACGATTTGTGAGTGATTATTGTGGCTTTAATTTTTTTTCTCGTTTGCTCGTTTAGATTTTGTTTGTCTTTCAAATTGGGGAAATCGTTGTTACCAATCAGAGTTCAAACCATTTTTCTGATTAATATAGCAGAATTGATCATATTTCTAAGAACAAACTGTTGAAGTTTATTCAAACTTCAAAATTATTTCACACTTGAAAAATTAGCTCACAAAATCTAACTAAATGGATTAAAAATGCATTTACCTAACACTTTTCCATTAAATTTCAAATTGATAATTGTTTAGATTCAGTTTCATGTACAAAAATCCATCTGCTTTGGCTTTCTGATTTCTTTATGATGTTACATTTGGTTATCAACTTATTCGTGATGTGCACAGAGTACAAGCAAGAAAAAGAAGAGTTGATTGAAGAAATACTCAAGAACAGGAACTAAATCTGATCTTCCCAAGATCAATAAGGTTTGAAACTTTTTTTGTATGTCTTTGTTTGAATTGCCATAATGTGTTAGTATAAACTTTCATAATTATCCCAATTATGCCTGATTTTTCCTCACGTTTTTTTCATTAACCCACAAATATGATCGGTTGATATAGTATATATTTGATAATTATAGTGCCATGCTTTACAATTTTGATATTGGAAAATATTAATGAGATGATATAATAATTTGTATTTTTTACCATTTTGGTTTAAGTTCCATCTTGTTCCTCTAGCACTTGTGATTTTTTTATACACACGTGAGATTATTTAACTTTTTGTTAGATTGTTTAGTTGCAAAGTTACTTTGATATTAAATTTCTACTAGAACTTGATTATAGACTGAAGGAACTCTTAACGAAGAGCATCTATGAGCGCGTTTGGATCTTTCCGATTTCATTGTGATCAAAATACAACACATACATTCTAACATATAGTTATACAAATTAACACTAATTAACGACATGCTTTGATAAATAAAAAACAAGGGAAAGAGTTCTCATACCAGTTGAAGACTCTCTTCAAAATCGAACTCAAACGCAGCGGAAGAACCCTTACGAACTCTATCGCCCAGTAAATCAGTCGGCTGTTGCAGCACGATCGTCTACATGAACGATAGCAACACAAACAAGCACGAACAAGTAAGCAGCGGGGACTACGCCACCAGTTGGAGCCCTTGGTATTCTCGGAGTTGGAATCCAAAATGTGGTATTTGGTGAATTTGGTAGAGGTAGGAGGAAAAGCTGATCGTGTAGACGATAAATAAGTGAGAGAGAAAGCTATCGTATAGCAGGGATGCTTATCATTTAGACAAAGCTACACGATCGTGTAGGTTTTACTAAGCGATCGTCTAGTAATAGGTATACGACCGTTTAGAAAACGTGGCACACTAAGCGATTGTTTAGAGAAAGCTAAGCGATTATTTAAAGAAAGGCATGCGATTGTTTAGACGCGGGTGTGCGATTGTTTAGACAATGAAACTCTATCGTATGGCTCTCAAGCTAAGCGACCAATACGTTTTCACACTGCTTGCGAATTTTCAAACTTTTTGCAAATGAAACAAATTTTCATTTTATTCTTCGGTTACCATAACCAAACACGGCTGCTCCCACTAACGCACGATTAAGGAGAATATTTCGGTCAATTCTCTCATAATTAACCAATTTAATAATAAATGAATATAATTATATTATATTCTTACCCTATAGTTTGATATCACATATCGATCATCGTAATTTCTCCTCCACTTGATATAAATCATATTTATATCTAATTTTCTCCATAATAATATATCTCATACATTTAGTCAATTATATCATATATAATTAACCAGTCCAATTATATCATATATAATCGAACTCCCTCTTGTCAATTTGAATATTTCAAACTGACCCAAATACTGATTTTGGACTTTATCCAAGCTACCTAGGGGACCTAGTGGACCTAGTGGACTTGTGGCTCGAAGCTCCAACGGTCTATGAATAGCTGGCTAAACTTTTTAGCCACGAGATCCACCATCTGTTAACTGTCAGGCATTTCACTAAAGACCAACAACTGAACTATTCTTACCACAAATATATTTCTGTGTCCATCGGATATAACCAATCATGAGTACGATGACCATTCATAAATGCTCATAAGTACAGTTTGGCCAATTTACCATTTTGTCCCTGTAGTTACATCTCACTCCTTAAGTACCACTGATTCCTCTAATGAATAATACAACACAATCCAACTATATGTGAACACCTTTAGGGCCAAGAGAAGGTGTGTGGCGCCACATCATTCAAGCCCTGGAATCAGCCTAGTTATCTATTTACTTACCCTTGCCTCGCTGAAGAAGTGAGTTTCATCTTGTGTAGCTGAGTTCCCAACTCCCAAATCAGACGAATCCCCAAAATGATAGGTTTGAATCGGCGACCTGGCCACTCGCACCTATAAAAATCAAAGCAATGACAGGAGTTCTCAACTCACTCTGGATTGAGGTCATGTTACCGATGGCCATCCTAGTGAAGTGAAGTCTCTGTCATGAACGGTGTTAAATAACGAGATGTTAACACTTCGTGGTCAGGTCTTATACAAACTATTTGTATAGGACGCTCTCGCTCACATGTCCCCTACATGAATTATCAGGATTAGACTATCTGTGACAAGTCACAACACTTGTGTCCATTCCACAAAGCGAGCCGCATCCGTAGCGTTACCAGGATAAGGTTTCCCTCCTATATCCATATATTACAAATCATTTTGGTTATCACTTGAGACATGATCCACTTATATGTCACCACATACATGCTTAAGTTATATATAGATAACTAGTGATTTTATATTTATTGGTTTGTGGTAAAACAAATAAAACATACAACTGAGCAAAATCAAGATGTGAAGTAAAATATCATATATTAAACAACATAAGCGTTCGTACAAACAGTTTACAAAATATAGGACACGAGATTTTAGGGCATCAACCCCAACAATCTCTCACTTGTCCTAAAGCGAAGTGGGGTGTACATGAAACTAGTACAAAACAATAAATTAGGGCATAAAAGCCCAGTACAAGACCTGTCTCTTATACACATCTAGATGTGTATAAGAGACAGGTACAAGAAAATCTTCCACTTGCCCTACTCCAGCCGCGGGCGATCCTGTAGACTCATGCTCTGAATTTGATCCTCAAACACGGTAGCCGTGAGAGCCTTTGTAAACGGATCAGCAACATTGTGCTCCCAGACCGAGGGTAGATCTCACGGTATGGACTATTTAGGAGAAACATGAAAGGTTTAAGTTCAGCAACATTATTCCCCTTGATATTGACCTACCCAAACACCATTTATTAGGGGGACACGCCAAAGGTGCCTCGAGGTCAAGGGTAGATCTCAAGATGTGGACTATTTAAGAGAAATGTGAAAAGTTTAAGTGAAACATCTTATGCCCCAAGTACCTCCCACTGAATGTTCTACCTAGGGGTTCATTAACCTGGACAATCTGGTTACTGATTTTAGTCTAAATCGTCTTTTTAAAACTCTGCTCATAAACAACGTTTATCTATGAAATATGAACAAGTTCAAGTAGCCACATTTAAACACTTTAATGGAGTGTCCTTAACTTGCATGCATACATCAAAACTATCTAATTCATCTTTCCAGGTAAGTTCCCAGGTAGGGGTGTTATGTTTCCATCAACTTAAATACCCTAGCCTAGATAAAACCCGCCTTAGACAAAAGGTCCCTTATTGATAGATTTGCTACACTTTAACCTTTTATTAGTCAATTTAATCCTATTAAACTGATTAAAAGATTAAAGCATTAGGGTTGCTAATCATATTAGAACCGTGATCATAGGTCTATGTGATCCAAGTTTTAAACATTTTAAAACCATGAATTAAACCTAAGTGAGCATGTATGCCTTTCTTATTACTTTTAGTTCTAATTTCTCTTTAACTTTTAAAAAGAAACAACTAAAACCCATTGTGCACAACTAGGTGTTTATAACACTTATAAAATAACCTATGTGTCATGCTTCATGCAATGTCCGGTCATTACTATATGATGAAAAATAGAGTAGGAAAAAGAAAATAGCACACCAAGAATTTACGTGGAAAACCCTAATTAGGGAAAAAACCACAGGGAATTCTTATTAGAAAACTGATACAAAGGAATACAACAGACCAACAGCTTAAATAGAGAATAGGGAAACCCTAGGGTACAATGAAAAATACAAAATTTCCCCTAGAGTGCAAAACCCTAATTTCAACACTCCTCCTCAAGTTGGGGCGTAGATGTCAATAAGTCCCAACTTGCTCACACATGCGTCAAACAACTGTCTGGGAAGTCCCTTTGGTTAGGACATCTGCAATTTGTTGATTGGAGGGAATATAAGGAACACAAATGTTGCCACTATCGAGTCTTTCCTTGATAAAATGTCGGTCAATCTCCACATGCTTTGTTCTGTCATGTTGGATAGGGTTATTTGCTATGCTTATGGTTGCTTTATTATCACAGTAGAGTTTCATTAGACCGTTATGCTCTTGATCAGGTCTTTCAAAACTTTTTCAAGCCAGATCTCTTCACAGATCCCTAAACTCATGGCCCTGAATTCTGCCTCGGTACTGCTTCTAGCAACAACACCTTGCTTTTTGCTTCTCCATGTAACAAGGTTGCCCCACACAAAGGTACAATACCCTGATGTTGATTTTCTGTCTACTATAGATCCTGCCCAATCTGCATCAGTGTAAGCTTCGATACATCTTTTTTCAGTTTTCCTGAACATCAAGCCTTTCCTTGAAGAGGTTTCAGATATCTCAAAATGCACTCAACTGCCCTCATGTGTTCTTCATATGGAGACTGCATGAACTGACTTACCATACTCACTGCATAAGAGATGTCGGTTCTAGTATGAGATAGATATATTAATTTCCCAACAAGTCGCTGATATCTTTCTTTGCTCAATAGAACACTTTCACTCATATTACTTAACTTTGCATTTGCTTCTATAGAGGTATCAACTGGTTTGCACCCGTCATACCTGTTTCTTTAAGCAAGTCCAGAATATACTTCTGTTGGGAAACTGAAATTCCTTCTCTTGATCGAGTTACTTCCATTCTAAAGAAGTATCTTAGTTTTCCAAGGTTCTTGATCTCGAATTCCTCAGCCATCTTTACCTTTAATCGGTCAATCTCTGAGGTATCATCGCCTGAAATAACAATGTCATCAACATAAACAATCAAAACTGCAATTTTCCCGAATACAGACCTTTTAGTAAACAGAGTATGATCAGAATGACCCTGTTTATATTTTTGCGACTTTACAAACATAGTAAATCTTCCAAACCAAGCCCTTGGTGACTGCTTTAGCCCATATAAGGACTTTCTCAATCTACAAACTTGGTGATTAAACTGTTTCTCAAATCCTGGGGGAGGACTCATATAGACTTCTTCCTCCAGTTCTCCATTGAGAAAGACATTCTTCACATCAAGCTGGTGAAGAGGCCAATCCTTATTAACTGCAATAGAAAGGGGATCCGAACTGTGTTTAGCTTTGCAACTGGCGAAAAGGTCTCTGAATAATCAACCCCAAAAGTCTGAGTAAAACCCCTAGTCACTAGTCTGACTTTGTATCTGTCAATAGTTTCATCGGGCTTATACTTTATTGTGAACACCCATTTACATCCGACTGCTTTATGACCATTTGGAAGATTGACTTGATCCCACGTATGATTTTTCTCGAGAGCTCTCATTTCTTTCATAACTGTGGCTTTCCATTAAGGACTTTTCAACGTTGTGTGTATACTGTTTGGTATCACCACTGTGTCTAGGTTTGTAGTGAGGGCCTTGAACTCAAGAGATAAATTCCTATAGGACAAGCAACTCTACAACGGATATTTAGTACACGATCTCGTACCTTTCCTTAGGGCAATCGGAAGATCAAGGGATTCATCTCTATCTTTATTTTCTTCTGACATACTGCATTCTCCCTCCGGTTTTGTTATTTTCCCACTCTCAACATTTTTTCCAGCGAAAATAAGAGATGCTTCTTTTCCAGGTTCTACCATGTCTTCAAGAGTCACACAATCATCTGTCTCTGCACCATCATCGACCTCAATCACATCCTTGCTGACATTATCTTCCCTGCTTTTTCTCTCAACATTTTCAACACAAGCATCAATTTTATCACATTTATTATCATGATTAGGGATAGGACTACTAATACCTGGAACTGATCTCTATTCAGACTCATGAACTGGAGCCGGAGAGATAACAGGCGACGCTATTTCCTTCCTGAGATTCTTTCTATAGTATGTGATCCAAGGGACTTGTTTGATTAGGAGGATAGGTGCGTTGGTACTGATACTGACATCAAGGATGGGTTTAGGTTCAGGTAAGGCAGAAAGGTTGGGACCCCAATTGGTTTCTTCACTAGAATGCTCCCCCTGAAGAGAACCATTGGGAAAGAATGGATGGTCTTTAAATAATGTCACATCCATAGAGACAAAGTATTTTCTGGAAGGAGGGTGATAACACTTGTACCCACACTGATGTAGAGGGTACCTTACAAAAACACATTTTTGTGCCCGAGGGGTAAACTTGGTACGGTTAGATCCGTGTGTATGGACGAATATCACACAACCAAAGACACGAAGGGGTACATCAGAAAGAAGTCTGGAATTTGGTTAAGACTCTTTGAAGAAATCTAAGGGGGTTTGGAATTTTAGGACCCGAGATGGCATGCGGTTTATTAGATGGGTTGCTGTCAAGATAGCATCACCCCATAAATAAGAGGGAAGAGAGGTTGACAACATAAGAGAGCGGGCAACTTCAACGAGGTGACAGTTTTTCCGTTCGGCCACTCCATTTTGTTGAGGAGTGTACGCACAGGAACTCTGATGGACAACACCTTTGGAGACAAGGAATTCGCGTAAGGCGTTACTAAGGTATTCTTGACCATATTACTCCTGAGAATAGCGATTTTAGCGTTGAACTGAGTTTCTATAGAATTGTAAAATTGTTGGAAAACTGAAGTGACTTCTGATTTATCAGTTAGAAGGAAAACCCAAGTTAGTCGAGTATGATCGTCAATAAAGGTTACAAACCAACGCTTCCCAGTTATGGTAGTGACTGGTGAAGGACCCCAGACATCGCTATGGAACAGAGCAAAGGGTTTAAAGGGCTTATAAGGCTGAGAAGAGAAAGAAACACAAGGCTGTTTGGCCTGGACACACGCATCACATTTCAATTTAGAAATATTAATGTTGCGAAAAAGATGAGGAAACAAATAATTCATATACTGGAAATTAGGATGGCTAAGGCGATAATGCCATAACATATAATCAGTTTCAGAAATAGAAAAATGAGAAGAAAACAAACTAGTCCTATCGCATATCCTAAAGGAAGCTTCTTCAGTGAGGAAATAGAGTCCCCTGTCATGCCGGGCAGTGCCAATCGTCATCTCCGAAGTCAGATCCTGAAAAACAACATCATCAGATGAGAAGATAACACGACACTTCAAATATCTTGTAAGTTTACTAATAGATAATAGATTGTAAGACACTTTTGGCACATGCAACACATCTTGGAGTATTAAGCCGGCAAAGACACCCGTCCTTTTCCAGCAACGGGGGCAAAGGACCCATCTGCAATTCTGATTCTTTCATTTCCAGCACCAGGTTGATAAGATAAAAATTGATCAGAAGAACCAGTTAAGTGATCTGTGGCTCCTGAGTCTAATATCCACAGTTTATTACCAGTTATACTCACAAGGCCAAAGGAGTGAAAAGTACCTGTATGGGCGATTGCACTTACACTCACTGTAGTAGTGCTGTGAGTAGTTTCCTGGTTCTGAGTCTGAGTATCTCAGTAACAGATTCACCTACAAGAGCCCAACTTAGNATCAGATGAGAAGATAACACGACACTTCAAATATCTTGTAAGTTTACTAATAGATAATAGATTGTAAGACACTTTTGGCACATGCAACACATCTTAGAGGATTAAGCCTACAAAAGGTGACACTTACACTCACTGTAGTAGTGCTGTGAGTAGTTTCCTGGTTCTGAGTCTGAGTATCTCAGTAACAGATTCACCTACAAGAGCCCAACTTAGCTGTCATTTCTTACCATTTGACGATCGACCGTGAAGTTTCCAGCACTGATCTTTAGTGTGCCAGGGTTTTTTGCAATGTTCACACACTGGGGGCGGCTTACTGTTCTGTTTATCTTGTACAAGGTCTGATGTTTTGAAAGCAGCAGAATCTGTTGGTGTTATAGGTGTACTGTTCATAGCCCTCGACCTATCTTCCTCCAGGCGAACTTCAGAACAGACTTCCATTAGGGATGGTATAGGTCTGGTCCCCAATATACGACTGCGCACTGTATCAAATTTAGAGTTGAATCCTACAAGAAAGTCATACACGCTTTCCGTTTCTTCAGACTGATAATGTAACACTCCTCCACAAGGACAGTTCCAAATCATTTCACGACACAAATCCATCTCTTGCCACAACAGAGATGGCTTGTTAAAGTAAGCAGTAACGTCCATCGTTCCCTGTTTGCATTCATAGACCTGCTTACGTAGAGTATATAAACGTGAGGCATTCTGTCTCTTAGAGTAGAGTTCTGGGCTGCCTCCCAAATATCATGGGTTGTAGCTGCATACAATAAAGGTTTTCCAACCTGAGGTTCCATACTTCCAATCAAAATTGATCTCAACAAAGAATCCTCTCCTTTCCACATTCGCTCTTGGGGATCACCGATCCTTGGTTTTGGTATTTCACCTGTCAGATATCCAAATTTGTGACGGCCATCAAGAGCCATTTTAATAGATTGGGACCAAGTGAAGTAATTATCATCATTCAATTTTTCTCCTATAATAATTCCAGAAGAATTGCCTATAGTTCCAGAACATAAATTTGAAGGGTAAGTAAGGAATGAAGTTACCGAGTTTTCAGGGTATGGATTTAGATCTGGTTGGATCTTGGATGTCGATCCCATAGCTTCCCCAATAGCAGTAAGTTGCTGCTGAAACATCTCGTTCTGTCATTTAATCTGCAACTGCAACTGGGTAACTTGATCTTGGATTATATTTCCTTGGTCCTGGTGGTATGATGAAGACTCACCCCCTCCAAACTCATCCATAATCGGCGAAAACTGCCCCATTCGGTTACTCATACCCGGCTGGAAAATACCCATACTTCTTCCATCTGTCCTTTGGTGTGGTAGAGATTGAGATGAGGCACCGATCTGAGAAAAGGCTGACGGCAACCCCAACGGACGGGAACTTGACTGATCGGTGTTGGGCATCATGAATCTGGACCAATCGGCGCTGGGTATAGCAGATTGGGGCTCGAGCATCATTGATCTGGATCAATCGACGCTGGGTATAGCGGATTGGGGCTCCACGGCCTTGGTCGGCAGCGTCTGGGATCGATCGGACAAGTTTCGTGTGGCCGGTCGCTGGTCACCCTCGTTTGCGTGCGTCTGAACCGAATGGCCATCTTCATCTGCGCGCGGCTGGTTCAGATGGGTAGCGGCCAGACAAGTTTTGAGTTGGGTCTGGCGGCTGGTTGTTGGGTCTGTGAAGGAGACGACCGGCGGTGGGTAGGGCGGCGGCGGCTGGTCTTCACGGAAGTGGGGAAGAAGGGTTTGGAAGTACCTGTCAATGGCTTTTTGGATAATAGTGGTTATATCTGGGTTATTGGTTTGGATTCTCCTGTTGGATTTTCCTCAATAGTGGCCAGGGTTTCGTCTCCATGCTCTGATACCATGATGAAAAATAGAGTAGGGAAAAGAAAATAGCACACCAAGAATTTATGTGGAAAACCCTAATTAGGGAGAAAAACCACGGGATAAGGGAATTCTTATTAGAAAACTGATACAAAGGAATACAACAGACCAACAGCTTAAATAGAGAACAGGGAAACCCTAGGATACAATGAAAAAGACAAAATTGCTCCTAGAGTGCAAAACCCTAATTTCAACACTATACATAACTTTTATATATACGCATAATAACCAAGCAAAACATACTTTCCATTCATATAAACATGCTTTCCATTATTAAGTTTGTTTCATTGCTTAATTGGCGTGCTTGTTGCTTTATGGACATTGAATATTATGGAAATTGAGTTTTATTGTAACTTTTGGAATATGATATTTGATTGTCGATTTGCAAATTTCTAGGGTGTCTTTTGTAAGCACAATTGAAACAACTGCATTACTTCTCTGCGTCTTTGATTTTGAGAGACAATTTGAGATTGTTGATTCATAATCATATTGCTTTAACAAACATATTTCCAAAGATTCCTAGTGTAGCTAAACTTTGATTCAAATGCCTTAAGCTTCGAATTCCTAAATCGTTTGTTGTTCCTTTCAAGGTCAGCTCACTAATCTATTTGTTGTTGGCTAATGGCTAATTTTTTTGTGTTGTCTTTAGGCAAGCGAAGAATTGATATACTACGTTTTTTTTCTTTCAAGGTTATCTTTTTTTGTTATCTAATCGACTTTTGTTTTTACATAAATTTCTCAATTTTGCCTCATATATTTCTTTTGAATCTCTCTTGTTTGTTATACGGTACAATGCTCAAGGTAATTTTATTTTAGTTTGAAGGCATATCTTATAAACTTCATACATTTCAAATTTTTGTAATTTAACTATCTAGGTTCTCTTAAACAGAGACCAAATCCATCCTTATGAGCTAAAAAAATTGTACGACATGATTTATTGGATTTTTGCGGCAACCATTAAGTTGAAGAATATACATATATATATACTCTCTAGTAACCTTTCATGGAAAGGAAAGGATAAATGATGTAACCTCTTGGATATATATATACAAGTGAAAAAAAGTTTTGTGCTCACTGTAACTATTATGTCTCAGAGCTAGATTCTTCACTTTTATGAGTTTTATATTCAAAATATTCAAGTTGGTTCTCTTCTGGCATTATTTCCTTTTTGTTTTAGCAAGTTTTCTCTTTTATGCTTCTTTATTTGTTGTTATTTTTTATTTTTTGTACTTTTAGATCCAACCATTATTTAAAATGTGTTAGATTATCATACACAGTTTATATAAACATTTTAGAATGGTTATTAATTGTTAATGATATATTATGAATGATGTTAGTTGCTAAAGACTTGCCTCTAAAACTAGTTATTTTAAAATCCCACTGTTCTATGATATTAACCTTCCTACTAAATTCTTTGAAATTTATTAGTATGAATTAGATGATGTTAAAGTTGTTGATGTATTGGTGAGGTGTTATCTTGCTATGTATTAGTATTTTCTAATTTTTGCTATGTGTTATGAAAAACTCTAAATAATTTTGTAAGTTTATTAATTTGGCCACGAATACCAGTTTTATTCATTAAGATGTATTCTTCTCTTTATGTTTTAAATTTAAGTTTAACAACTGATTTGACTAAATTTATACTATCAGAATATTACTTAATAAGTTTGTCAGTAAAGAGAGTTCATATAGAAATTTATTGGGATATATTAGTCTCTTGGTGCTTATACTTTGGTTATAAGTAAAACTATGATAAGCTATATATGATCCATCATATAGAATGTTCAGATTTGTGTATCCTTCTCATTTGAACTTGATTTGCATCTTAGCATGTGTTATCACAAAGGTTGTTTTGCTACCTCTCTCACCTTTCAGTCTCTGAAGCAAACACTACCAAGAGACACTAAAGAAAATTGACCCATTACGACCATTTTTTATCCAAGGTTGTAAAAAACCTTCAAAAAAGATGTACGTTTCTCCAAGATCCTTAAAAAACCTTCGAAAAATATGTATTTTCATCAAAAGTTAATACAAAATTTTGAAAAAAAAAATATATATTTATCGAAGGTGTTAGGAAGACCTTTGAAAAAGATATACATTTATCAAAGGATATCAAAATCCTTTGAAAAATGTATTACCCTTTATCGAATGTCTAAAAAAAACCTTCGAGAAATATGTATTTTTATTGAAGGTTAATAGAAACATTTGAAAATAAATATATATTTATCGAAGGTGTTAGAAAAACCTTTGAAAAAGATGTACATTTATCAAAGGTTATCAAAATCCTTTGAAAAATGTATTACCCTTTATCGAACGTCTTTAAAAAACCTTCGAGAAATATGTATTTTTATTGAAGGTTAATAGAAACCTTTAAAAATATATATATATTTATCGAAGTGTTAGGAAAACTTTTAAAAAAGATATACACTATCAAAGAATATCGAAATCCTTTGAAAAATGTATTACCTTTTATCAAATGTCTTTAAAAAACCTTTGAAAAATATATACGTTTATCCAAAGTTATATTAGATACCTTTGAAAGAGGTATATATTTATTAAAGGACATTAAAATCCTTTGAAAAATGTATTATCCTTTATCGAATGTCTTTTAAAAAACCTTTGAAAAATATATATACTTTTATCGAAGGTTATAGACACCTTTGAAAGAGATATACATTTATCAAAGGATTTTGAAATCTTTGAAATATGTATTATTCTTAATCGAAGGTTTTAAAAAACCTTTGAGGAAATATCTATTTATTTATTTTTAAAGAAATAATTTATTATGAAAAAAAAAACTTGTGGATATTTTATTTCTACAAGCACAAGTGATATTTATTTATTTTTAAAATAATTTTAAATATAGAATCAATTTAATATGGAATATTTATTTATTTTATTTATTTAGCCCTCTTTATTTAATATGGAATGTTAGATTATTTATTTAAAATAATCTATGGAATGCTTAATTTTTAAAAATTGAGTGATATTTCATAAGCACTCTTCCGCCGTAGGGTTAATTTAGAAAAGAAAAAAACTTGTAGGGTTAATTTCGCCGTCTCCTCCATCATCTCCTCCGCCATCTCCTCTGCCATCTCCTCCGCCATCTCCTCCATCATCTCTTCCGCCGTCTCCTCATCATCTCCTCTGCCATCTCCCCCATCATCTCCTTCGCCGTCTCCTCCGCTCTGTTTGTACCGCCTTTTCCTCGAATCTTCGCGCTGTTTGTTCTGCTTTTTCCTCGAATCTTCGCACTATTCGTTCTGCTGCTAAGTTTCATTTCTTTCGCTCTGTTCCAACTCCGACAAGCCATTCCATCACTTTTAGGCTCAAGCTTCGATCTTCACTCTTAGGTTCGCAAGCAGCTTTGTCTAATAAAAGCTCCGATCTCTGCCATTCCATCACTTTCAAGCTCAAGCTTCGATCTCTGCTTCCGATCTCCACTCTTAGGTTTTCAAGCAGCTTCGCTCATAATGTTTTGGTGTTTTTGCATCTCTTACATTATCAACCATTCTTAGTTTTATTCATGTCACATAAAATCTGTCTAAATCGCATCTAGTTTATGAAAGGTTTATATTCTCAAATACAAATGCTTACCAGAATATTCTTTTGTGATATTTCCTCTGTAAACTGTAATGGAGATTTTTATTTTGGTAGACTTATGCTTTTATGATTGTATGGATCAGAATGTTGAAGAAAGTAATGTTGGACGCATGCATTTGTAAGGTTGTAAGGTGAGAAGGCAACCATGCGTTTGTAAGGTTGGACACATGATTGACCGAAGTATTGGCAAGAGGTGTTGCCAAGAGTTTCTCATGTATTGGGTATGTGTGAGCAAGAGCAGAGAAAGAGAAATGTTGAGCGCAAGGCGCTGGGTAGACGATCGTGTAACAAATGAGCAAAGCTACACGATGAGGTAGACGATTGTCTAGTAAATGAGCGACGCTACACGATGTGGTAGGCGATTGTATATGCGGGCGTTGAACGATCCTGTAGCAATGTGGGGAGCTAAACGATGAGGTAGGCGATTGTATAGCAATGCGTGGAGCTAAGCGATGCACTAGACAATCGTGAAGATACATGCCGCGTTAAACGATGAGGAGTGACGCGCTAGACGATCGGGCTATACAATAGGCAAAGTACTGTACGATCAGTGAAAGCATTAGATGATAAGCGTAGAGCTGGATGATAGCACTAGATGATAGCGTTAAACGTTAAGTGATGCGCGGACGCTAAGCGATAGACTACACGATCGCGCTACGCGATGGGCGTAGGCGCTAGACGATAGTCGTGCTGCACTGAACGATGAGCAGACGCGCTACACGATAGGCATAATACTAAGCGATGGGCGTTAGGCGATAGACGCAGGCGCTGGGCGATGACGTTAAGTGATAGGCAGATGCGTT
>NC_052352.1:4170607-4225644 GCF_009727055.1 Benincasa hispida | reverse complement strand
AGACCGATAAGGGCGTCTGGCGTAAGACGATGGGCTGGCGGCTAGCCTAAGACGATGAGGCTACTGTGCGAGATTGTTGAAGAGACGAGATCAATTGTACTAAACAGGATTGAGCTACACGAGATGGGGTGGGTCCGTTGGAGTTATGCGATAGACTGGCAGGAACTGGAAATGATGGGGCGAGGGTGTGAACATAGTAAACGTCTGAATTGCTAAAACGCAATGGCTATCCAATCTTTTTTTGTTTCTGGGATGGAGGCAGTAAAATCTGAAGATCAAGTGGCTGTTACTCTGTGAACCTTATCTTTTCAACAATCTTTTGTCTGTGAAGAAAGTTTTACTTATGAAGTAGGAGAAAATGATAATGACACTGATGATGAAGATGTTTTTGAAATACTAGAGGATCATTTTGGTGCTTTTAACATGAATAACTGGATTGGTAAAGGAGAATCAAATAAGCATGGTTATGATGAAAAACCTAATGAGAATGCTTCTCAGTTTTATAGATTGTTGAATGATGCAGAAAAAGAGCTTTATCCTAGGTGTAAAAAATATTCTAAGTTGTCTTTCATTATGAAGTTGTTTCATCTAAAGTCTTTTGGAAGTTAGAGTAATAAATCATTTACTTTACTATCGCTTGGAAAACACTTGATGAATCATATAGTATGGCATTTGAATGGACGAGTGTATGATGGAGTTCTTAGGTATCCTACTGACACTATTGCTTGGAAAACACTTGATGAATCATATAGTTTATTTGCTTTAGAGCCTCGAAATGTTCAACTTGGATTGGTTAGTGATGGATTTAATCCATTTGGAAATATGAGTATATCTTATAGTGTCTGGCCTATTTTGTTACTAAAAAGTGGGAAGAGCTCTAAGAAAGAGAACTCCCATTCGATGCGAGATGGCCTGTCATTCTTATCACATATAATTTGCCACCATGGATGTGTATGAAAGAGCCTTATTTCATGTTATCATTACTCATTCCTGGACCTAAAGGCCCTGGTATTATATTGACATCTTTTTACAACCGTTAATTGATGAACTGAAGTTCTTATGGGATGTAGAGGTTGAAACTTATGATGCTTCACTAAAACAAAATTTTAACATGCGTGTTGCATTATTATGGACAGTTAATGATTTTTTAGCATATGAAAACTTATCTGGTTGGAATATAAAAGGGACTTTAGCTTGTCATTCTGTAATTTTGATACTCGATCACTTTATTTAAAAAATAGTGGAAAGATGTGCTACATCGGTCATCGTCGTTTCTTACCCATAAAACATGAATGGAGACTACAATGAGAGTTGTTTGATGGGTTTATTGAAGAAAACCTACCTCCTAAGAATTTGTCTGGAAGTGATATACTTGAACAAGTGAACCAATTTGGAGAACATGTATTTGGCAATAGTGTGAAAAAGAGAAAATGTTCTAAAGATTGGCTAAAGAAAAACATATTCTTTGAGCTACCTTATTGGAGCACTTTATTACTACGACACAATTTAGATATCATGCATATTGAAAAAAATGTTTGTAAAAACGTAATCAGTACATTATTGAATTTTAAAGGGAGGACTAAAGATAATTTGAAGTCTTGTCTTGATCTTGAAGAAATGGATATAAGAAAGGAATTGCATCCAATACAAGAAAACAAATTATACTTACCAGCTTCATGTTGTACATTGTCATCAGATGAAAGAAATGCATTTTGTGAGTAGTTGAAGAAATTAAAAGTTCCAAATGGATTCTCTTCTATTGTTGGAAGGTGTGTCGATCTAAAAGGGAGAAAATTATTTGGTTTTAAAAGTCATGACTATCATATTATTATGGAATATTTGCTTCCATATGCACTTCAAGGGTTGATGAGAAAGGAAGTTCGAGATGTATTGATTAAATTGAGCAATTTTTTTAAGATCTTGTGCTCAAAAGTGGTTAAAGTAGACGATATAAATCTTCTTAAAGTTGAAATAGCAAAACTTCTCTGTAAAATGGAAATGATGTTTCCTCCGTCATTCTTTGATATAATGGTGCATTTATTAATCCATTTACCGAATGAGGTTAGAGTTGGTGGACCAATTCTGTATAGGTGGATGTACCCATTTGAAATGTATTTAAGTAAGTAAGTTAAAAGCTTATGTACGCAATCGAGATCATCCTGAAGGTTCTATTGCAGAAGGTTATATCAGCAATGAATGTGTAATGTTCTACACTAGATATTTTCACACTATAGAAGCTAAGTTCAACTAAAAGAGAAGAAATAGAGATAATGATCATAATCCTTATGAAGGAATATCTATCTTTAAACCAATTGGTCGTCCTATGGGACCAGTCAAATAAACAAGAAGGCTAACGATACAAGAGTGGAGACAAGCTCATCTCTATATTTTAAAGAACTGTGATGATGGTCTCCTATATATTAGGTATGTAAAAGTTTTCTTGTTGATGATTTTTTAAAATATTTTTAAATAGAATCTAAAGTAACTTTTTAATTTTTTAGTGAGCACATACAAGGATTACAACATCTTGACCCCAGAAATGCACAAAAAAAAACATGATAAAGAGTTTGTAAAATGGTTTAAAGATCATGTAAGTGAGAAAAAACAACAGTTATGATATTTATTCATCTATACAATTTCTATTCATTTTAAAATTTGATACTATTTTTTATGTAGGTTACTAAATTATATATCGATGGAAGCAAGAAAGTTGAAAAACAATTATTAGATTTATCTCGAGGTTCGTCACAAGAAGAAACATGCTACAAATGGTACATTGTTAATGGATTTAGATTTCGTATCAAGGATGATGATGATTTAAGAAAAACACAAAATAGTGGGATAGTAGTGAGAGGAACTGATGATCAAGAGTACTTTGGTGTATTGCATGACACTGCGCGCTAAAACAAAACGGGAAGCCCCTTTCGATTATTGAATTGTAATATATGGGTGGAAACAATGTCGTTTTGTTTAAATGCAAATGGCGGAATATCAACAGTATTGGTAAAGGAATTAGAATTGATGATCATAGACTAACTAGTGTGAATATAATGTACACATTGGCTACAAATGAGCCATTTGTATTAGCATGCCAATCTGAACAAGTTTTTTACCTTGAAGATAGAAGAAATCCGGTTTGGTATTTTGTGTTGAAAGTTGATCCAAGAGATTATTACAATATCCATTTGATCATAGATGAAGATTGTCAAGAAGAAGATGACGAAGAAGACGTAAATTGAGCAATTTAATTCTTAATTTTTTTGTCTATCGTTTATGTTGGGTAATCTCTTTTTAACTTTATAATATATGATCTCTTATTTCTTAAACTAATACTCAATTTTTATTATGCTATTTATCTAACTTGTTTTTTTCCAACAAGTTCATTATTTGTGTAAAGGATGAAAAAAGTAAGAAGTAGATTCAACAACGATAATAATATAGATAGTCACGAGAATACTACGATTGCATCTACATCTAACCAAATAGTTGAAGATCAACAATCTTCAACAAAATTTAAAGTTGGTTTAGAAGCTTCATCATCGATTACGGGAGAAATTAGATCAACTACTAGTCATGAAAAAATTCTTAATAGAGGTAACATTTTTTTTGTAATATATATTATTTGTTTTTTATTTATTAGTAACTTACTTTCTTTTCTTTCTTTTTACTTTAGAATCTTCTTTTATAGTAAGAAAAGTACGTGGTCTCACACGTAATCTCAAACTAGTTAAACTACTTCATGAGATTAGATTTGATGTGTCATGGAGGAAGAAACAACCCGTTGGAGATAATGTTGATATCTTTAAAAGCCAATGCACTATCTTAGTTAGACAAGTCAACTTTACTCATTTGCAAGTAAAAAGTTTGAGAGATATTGATACAACAACAAAAAGGAAACTATTTGAGTTTACATTGGTATGTGAAAAAATAATTATTTTTTTTCCTTTAATTTACTTCCTACATAATTAGATTACAACTACCATTTTTTTTGCAGGAACGATTTAAAGTTGAAGGTCATGAGACTTCAGTATTGCTTCAAATTCACTGATCTTATAATAATTGGAGAGATAGTTTAAAGAAAAAATGGTTGTACAAATATGATACAGTTGTAGAAGCTTTAGTAAATATTCCACCAGGAATTACAAGAGACAATGCAGAATATCTTTCAAAGTTGTGAAAGTCAACTGAATATCAAGTTGTATTCTAATATCTTTTTCTTGTACATAAAAAAATAAAAAAAAATTGTACTTATTATTATTTTTTTTATTGTTGCTCATACTCTACTTTTGAAATACAGGAGATGTGTGAAAGAAACCAAAAGAAGCATTCTAAATTGAATGTATATCACACATGTGGTTCACAAAGTATACAACAAAGAGTTGAAAAATAGATAATTAGATGAAAAATTACATAAACTTCTTTTAATTTGGTCAAATTATCTAATATATAATATTTTCACTTAAATAGGTTCGAGTTACTAATGAAGAACCGAGTCGAATTAGAATTTGGGAGCTAACTCACTTGAGCAATAATGGATTGACTGTGAATAAAACTACACAAGAGAAAATGGTAAGTATAAAATAATGGATAGATATGATGTTATTGGTTAGAGTTTGAGTAAAGGTCATTAATTTATCATCTTTGTTACTCTGTTCTAGAAATATTGATTTAAAGAAGTCTAATATGAATATTTCAAACTAGTAGTTTCCAAGTTTTCAATTTGTAGACTAAACAAAAATTAGAGTTAGTTTAGACTATAGTGTCATTTTAGAGTTCAAGATTAAGAATTGGTTCAAATTTTTTTTCTCTATTCTGGAATCCCCTTCGTCATCTTCTTCCACTACATTTTTCTATTCACTTTCTTACTTCAATTTGCTTGGTGGGTTTCAATCTCTGTGTTGAAATTCACCCGATTTCCCGTTAAACAAATGGGGGAAAAGGAAAAAAAAAAAAAAAAAAAAAAAAAAAACCCTAATAATCAGTGAGCTCATGGGGATGATTTAGTTGTTTTTTTTCCTTTTTTCCCATGATTCTTTTCGATTCTGAAAAGTGGGTTGCTCTTCTTTTTTTAAGATAATTTTTGAAAGTTAATCAACCTTGAAAAATAATAGTTTTCGAAGGTTAGTAAATCTTTGAAAAAGTTTTTTCGACGGGATCTATTTCGACACTTTTCAAAGGTTGAGATAATCTTTAAAAAAAAATGTATCAAATGTCTATTAAATATTTTTTCGAAGGTTTTGACCTTCGAAAAAGATCGATTTTCTTGTAGTGAGGTTTGAAACAAGATCTAGCCATCAAGGTAAATTACTCTTTCTCCTAGTCCACTGTCATTACTATTTTGTATTTTCCTCCCATTTGAAGTTGGTCAATGCTAAAATTTAGGTAAATAAGGTTTTTGTTATTTCAGTCACACACATTAATGTCCTTGGTATTGAATATGAATGTTAATGACTTACACTAATGTTACAAATATATGAAATTTTCTATTTTCGTTACAGGGGAGGACAAATTTGGCTAGAGAAAATGAGGTATGTAGCTTCTACCAGCCATTTGAAGAGATGAAATCTAGTAGGTTTCTTTGTACTTTTGTGACTTAGTTTGGCAATGGTGATTTCTTTTTCAAGAGAATATGTGTATCTTTATAATTCTTTTGATATATAAGGTAGAGTTTCTTCTCAAAGTTGAACACTTTTCTTACTTCTCTAAACAAAAGGATAACAGAAGGTACAAAAAAGAAGGGCATAGTTGAATTAATAAAGGATGGTTTTGTTCACTATATTCTTATATGTATATTATACACATGAAGCATAAGTGATTCATTTGAAATTATTATTAATCTCTTTGTAATGTTATTGTGTATGAAAGACAATAGCTTTTATAAATATTAATTTTGTTAATGGTCTTTTTTATGTTTTGGTTTTAGAGCTAAACTTCCTTAATCTCTCTTCAAGTTACAGATAACAGATGTCCAAGTCAAATGACTTCAACACCAAACTCACCGTCAGTCTCTCTCTCTGACACTTTCCATTTCCCTTCTACCTCTCAATTGTTGCACTTCTTTCTTTTTTTAACTTGACGACCGTTTAAGCTATCAATCAATGATTTTTATTTCTTAATTTCTATATTGTACAATCGTAAAGATTTTTATATCCCTTAATTTTTCCATAATCGTAAAGTGATGATGATCTAAACTTTTCATTTGAGAGTTCAATTGCTTCATTTGATCTTCGAATGTATGATTGTACAGATATGTATATTTCACCACTATTATGATATTTGTCTTTATGTATACTTTAAGTGGTTAAATCCTTTTTTTATTCTGATCATCGTAAACTCACTAATGGCTGAAAACTTTTGTTAACTAGGTTTCTATGTCTATTTAAACATATTGTTTGTGATAAAGACCTTGATGTCATTTCTTATTTATGCATAGTGGCCTTAAAAATCCATTTTTAGAAGATGTTTTCAATTCAACTTGTAATATTTCTTCTATAAACAAGTTTTGATTTAGTTTGACGTAAGACTTTATCTCTCTCTCTTTTCATTTTAGATACTTAGAGATGAACTATTTGGTCAATGAAGTAAGCAAGTATATGTGATGGAGTCTATTTTAATAAGCAAAGGTTTGGAATTGATTGATGAACCGTATTTCTCTCTTTTCCTCTCTTTTCCTCCTCTCTACTGCTCTACTTCCTCCCATGTTCTATTCTAAAAGGATTTGTTGTGGTTTTATGTTTTGAAATAATTTCTTGCAGTTTTATCATGTAACTTTTATTTAGAAAAATAAGATATGATCTTTGAAATTTTAACATTTCTTAGTTCATTTGAACAACAGTCTCTATGCATTGGTTTGTGATGTTGGATCGAGAAACAGGAGTTTTGATTAGTAGCTAATTATTGAAATTTTCATTTTGGGGATTTGTTGAGTGCCTGTGGTGATCAATGTCTTTTTCTTAGAGAATTGGTAAAATGAAGTTGTTATGTGGTTGGGCTGATAATGTTTGATAGTATGGGGTTCCATCTCAAAACTAATTGACAATGAGAGGAGTAACCTATCTATCTTATAAAGAGTGTGAGTCCCCTTGGTTTTTCCAATATGATATTCTCAACCTGCCCCCTCAAGATGGTGACTCTTTTGGGTTCACTAATCTTAATCGGATCACAATTTCTTCTTATTGGACAGCGTTTGGGTTTTATGGGCTCTGATACCATGTTAAAAATAAAAGAGTAGGGAAGAGAATAACAACACAGTTACGTGGAAACCCTAGTACAGGGAGAAAAACCACGATAAACACTGATTTTTATTATTAATTCTGATACACAAAGATGGTGGCTCTTTTGGGTTCACCAATCTTGATCGGATCATAATTTCTTCTTATTGGACCACTTTTAGGCTTTATTGGCTCTGATACCATGTTAAAAATAAAAGCACAATTACGTGGAAACCCTAGTACCGGGAGAAAAACCACGATAGACATTGATTTTTATTATTAATTTTGATACACAAAGTACAAGAGAAAAAACCAAATAAATAGACTAGTGGAAAGCCATAAGATACACACAATTACTAAAAGACCCCTAAGGTTACAAGCTATTTTTCGACCGCTTGATTACTAATATAAATAGACTTGTATTACTCATATAAGTTCTAGAGTTATTCTCTTCTCTTCTTGATTGGTTTTCACCGGTAGTCTGATTAAGAGTACCTTTCATTTGGATGTTTTATGTCATTTGCTTTTCTCCTCACTCACATAATAAGTTTGATAGGTTTGAAAATTTATGAATAAATAAAATTACCAGTAAATCCTTGTGTAGTTGCAAGCTAATAAACTTGTAGTTATAAATTTGTGTAGCTGGCATTTTCTTGGTCAAACCTATATTCATGTAAGCACCAACTTATATGTAATGCTGAAATTATTAAAGTGAATGGAAATCTTAATTATTTGGATATTGTGAGTAATACCTTTTACTACTTAAAACTTGGAAAATCACATCAATTATAACATTTGTTGATATAGTGCTCTTAGATTGCAATTACGTTTTCAATATAAGCATATTGGTTAGTTAAAATATTTTAGAAATCTTCTTTATTAATGGTTAGAGGTTGACATTTCCTCACCCTTTTTAATACTTGTTTTGATGGTTCTACTTTCTTTATTAATGGGAAATCTTTCTTCTTTATTAATGGATTCTTCAATGTTGAGATCCATCTGTTCATTGGTTCTTCTTTTTTTCAAGATTTTAATCTTTTTGGTGAAGGGGATAGACTGGTATTTCCAATATTAGAGGGTTGTTGATTATTGTGGTCTTTCTCGGTTGAGGTTTTATTTTTATTTAGATAATGTATTTTCTTTTTTGTTGAATTGGTTTTCAGACTCCTTTGTCCTTATAAAGTTAGGAAGAATATTTTGATGGTATTCTGTATCAGGATGACATGTAGATCTCTAAGGTAAATTCAGGTTAAGATTTTTGGGATCAGTTTGCATTTGTTCTTGTTGGTTATTTGGTTTCTTCAAAATTGTAGCATTTGTTGTCTGATTTAGTTGAGGTGTAGAAGACATTTTTTGTGGAGAGTCAAATCTTTGGTCATATGCAGGGTTATCTGAGAATTTTCTAATAGATTTTGGAGAGCTTTGAAACCTCAACCAAGGGCAATATTGTGCTGGAAACCAAGTTTCAGGTTAGCTAGAATTTCCTCTTTGTTCCATTTTGAGTTTCACTTCTTTGTCATTTTGATTATAGGGGAGAAAATGAATCTGTCGATGGTTCTAAAAATCTTGAAGGAGGAGAAGTATGGTGGAGATCTTGAAGATTCTTTGGGTTTCGATGTTCACCACTTTCAAGGGGAAAGATGGATCTATGGATGGTTTTGAAGATCACTTCGAACAGAAAGAGAAGAATGCTTCTGCAACGATACTCCATTGATGTTTCCTCACAAAGGAAGATCTTGGAGGGATCTTGAAGACCCTATCGTTAGTTTTTTTTTTTGTTTAATATGTATCCATCAAAATGTCAAATCAACCTTCAAAAGAAACTTTCATTGAAGATCAAGAGAATCTTAGAAATTATTAGTGAGCAAAGAAGGCTTGCAAAATATTTTATTTACTTGCAATAATAAACAAGAAAGATATATTATTTTATATCATTTGTGTACTTTGTTCTAAGAAATGATTATATATATATTGGTAATGTTAATAGATTTATAAAACTTCAATTATGAATGAAAGTTATGGTATTTAATGTATTAAGAAGTATTTAATATGTGGCTCGAGTCACGAGTTTATTCTTGTTGAGAAAAAAAATTGTACTTTTTATAGCCACGAGCAAAGCTATAACAAAATTTATATAATGAAAAAAAGTGCTATAAAAAAATTATTCTAATAATTATAGCTATTAGAAAAGTCTAAATAACCTTACTATAGCATAAGATTAAAGCTATGAATGGTATATTATAGCGTTAAACAAGTGCTATTATAAGTTAAAGATAGCGTATTATTTTAGCTATATAAACATACTATTGCTTTAATAAAAAACGCTATTAAATGTTTTTATAGCAAAGTAAAAAAGCTATACTTTCATACTTTATTAAAAGTATCCAATATAGCTCTACAAAAACACTATAAAGAATCACAAACTTTTAATAACATGAACAGTCAGAACCTTCGAAAAAGGCTATAAGGTTATAAAAGGTTTTTTATTGCTTTTTCGTTAGCTATCGTATCCGTTATTTCTTGTAGTGTAAGTTGAAAAAAATAACTTTTTATATAAATCTCGGTGGTCGACCTCGGCCAAAAAGCACAAAAAAATAATAATAATAAGTGTACTAGTTGTGAAAGGTGAAACTTAAAAAGTGCTATTTTTGCAATTATTCAAATTTAGAAGTGGAATAAAAAATTATAGATTTAATTATAAAAACTAAAAATTTAAATTGTTATCAAATAAAATACATTTATTTTGTAAAAATGATGAATTAAATACATTTATTTTGTAAAAATGATGAATTAAATACATTTATTTTAAAGCTATCTCATTTAGAATAAAGTTACCAATATAAAATTGAATTCTCTAAATTTGATGGGTAAGTGATCAACTAATTACAAGCAGAGTTGGAGTGCACTCTCGAAAAAGAAAAAGAAAAAATGGTTTGGAATCTTTCATAAATAAACCCAAAGGGCACTTAAACAGGGATATAAAATCATACAAATATTCCTACTGTTGGCAGTTAAAAACAATAAAACATATATACTTAATCAGAATAAAATCAAAGAATTGCTCTCAAGTTGTGTTAATTAATTATATAATAGATTAAATCATTGTCCAACATGCTAAAAAGTTCAGATTGGCTTTTATTTCTTATCATTTGGAATAATCGAGCACGAAGGATTTCTTATTTCAATATAGATTCAAAATAATTATAATCGTGCCCTACAAGGATTCTACTTATTCAAAGATTCTTCTCAAAGCAGATGCAAGTAGTTTCTCATAAATCTACTCATCAAATTTTAGGGAAAAAGTATGTAATGTAAGCTTTTTAATTTATGACTAAATAGTATTTTTCAGCCTACATTATTATATCTCAGTTAACTTTGTGAACTCGAGCACAATGAAAACACAGATATTAATATAATATAATATTAAAATTAAATAAATATTGAAATAAATTAAACATAATATATAAATCAACAAAATATAATATAAGAAATTTATCAAATTCTCCATTTTCTCCAATTTTTATGGATTTTGTCCATTGTGCAAGTCTTACAAGCTCCACCAAATGCCTCTATTTATAGGCAAAATGACAAGTAGGAGGTGGTTTATTTGGACACTAAGAACGAGTATTTACAAGACACGTGACAACAAATATGGGGTGTAGATGGATTAACATTTGGCTCTTGACACTAAGAATGTGCATCTATTTTACACATAATTTGTAATATTTATAATACTCCCCCTTATAATATTTATAATACTCCCCCTTAGATACCCATTATATATATATGAAATATGTCTAACCTTACTACGAAAAAACCCATTGGGAAAAAAAATCCTAGCAAAGGAAAAAGAGTACATATTTCATACAATCTAATACTCTTAAAAAGAATAAAGTATATTTACTTCCCTTCATTGAAACATCACTTGAGATCTCTAAGTTGCCACATTCCAATGTTATGCACCAATTTCTCAAAGGTTGCGGTTCACAATGATTTTGTAAATAAGTATGTCAGGTTATTCTTTGAACTAATTTGTTGTACATCGTCACCATTTTCTTCAAGATCATGAGTGTAGAAAAGTTTTGGTGAAATATGCTTCATTCTATCTCTGTAATATATCATCCTTTGATTTTGGATATGCATATTGTATTGTCTTCATATAATATCATTGAAAGATTTTTACTAGAAGACAAATCACATGTTCCATGAATGTGTTAAGTCATGGATCTTAATCATACACATTCTCGACGAGCCTCGTGAATTGCAAGAATTTCAGCATGATTTGAGGAAGTGATTGTTATAGTCTGTTTCACTTATCGCCATGATATAGCAATTCCTCCACATGTGAACAGATAATCTGTTTGTGATCTAAGTTGTGTGGATCAGATAAATATCCACATCCAGAATCTACATAACCAACCATATCGAAATTCAATTTATTTGAATAAAAAAAATCCATATCAATCATTCATCGGAGATAACAGAGTATATGCTTAATTTCATTCTAATGTCTTTTTGTTGGAGAAGAACTCTATCTTTCTAATAAATTTACTGAAAATGCAATATCTGATTTTGTATTATAAGCAAGATACATAAGTGCACCAATTGCACTAAGATATAGTACCTTAGGCCCAAAAAGTTTTTCATTAGCATCTCGAGATCGAAATAGATCTTTCTTCACATCTAGTGAAAGGATTTTAATTAGAATGTTCAATGGATGTGTTTTGTCCATATAAAACATTTTCAAAACTTTTCCTATATAAGTTGACTAATGAACAAATATCTCATCTATTTAATGCTCAATTTGCAAGCCAAGACAAAATTTTGTTCTTCCAAGATTTTTCATCTCAAATTCTTTAAGATATTCTATTGTCTTTAAAAGCTCTTCAAGAATCTTAATTAAAAGTAATCAATATATATAATTATAATAGCAAATCTTGACTCTACTTTCTTTATAAAAAAACATATGAACATATTGGATTGTTTTGATATCCTTCTTTCAACAAATATCCACTCAAGCGATTGTACCACATTCTTCCTAATTATTTCAATCCATATAGCGATCTATGTAACTTTATTGAAGACAATTTCCAGGAATTTGATTTATATGTTTTAGGTACGTTAAATCTTTCTGGGATTCTCATGTAAATATCATTATCAAGAGAGACATATAAAAATGTCGTGACTACATCCATAAGATGCATATATAGACTTTCATACACAGTCAAACTAATTAAATATCTTAGTGTAATTACATCCACCAATATGCCTCCTCATAATCAATACTAGTTCTTTGTGAAAAACCTGTGCAACTAGTCTTGCTTTAAATCTTGACCTCATTATTTTCATTTTATTTTCTCACAAATACCCATTTGTATCTCATAGGTTTGATACCTTCTGATATTCGGACTACTGGTAAAAAAACCTAATGTTTTGAAAGTGAGTTTAGTTCTGTCTCGATTGCTTCTTTCCACTTAAATAAATATTTTTTATGTCAACATTCTTCAACAGATTTTGGTTCAAAATCTTTATTTTCAGATATAATATCAAAAGCAATATTATATGCAAAAAATGTTGTCAATAACTACATAAGTTCGATTCCATCTTTTTCCTAGCATGACATAGTTTATTGAAATCTCATTATTATATTTGTATCACCTTCGTTATTAGTCATGTCATGAATTTCTTCATGAGTATTTACATCTTCAACCAAGTCTTATTGACTGTTAATTATTTTCCCTTTTGAGGATTTTTATCTTTGGAACCCACTGGTCTACCGTGCTTCTGGCATCTTTCAGACTCCTTAATGACAACTTGTTGTGTTGCGATATCGATTTTTTGTGGAATATTTGCAGCTGGTATATGCGACTTAGTTACTTTCTTTGCATATATAAATACATCTGGTAACCGATTTGCTATATTTTGCAAATGAATTAACTTCTGAACTTCAAGTTCACATTGATATGTACGAAGATCTAAATGAGACAATAACGGTGCATTCCATGTAATTTCTTTTCCAACTTCTTAATTTCTCCCCCTAATGTTGGAAAATTTGTTTCATTAAAATGACAATCAGCAAATAATGAAGTAAATACATCACCTGTCAGGGGTTCAAGATATTTGGTAACTGATAGGGAATCATATCCAATATATATTCTCAACCTCATTTGAGGACTCATCTTAGTGCGTTGTGGTAGAGCAATTGAAACATATACTGCATATCCAAAAATTCTCATATGGGAAATATTTGACTTATGACCATAAGTTAATTGTAATGGCGGGTACTTATGATAAACTACTAGCCTAATGCGTACATTCATGCAAAATAGCTTATCCCCAAACAGATGTAGGAATATTAGCTCTCATAAGCAATGGTCTAGCAATTAACTACAAACATCTTAAAAAATGATTCTGCTAAACCATTTTGTTTATGAATATGAGCTACAAGATGTTTCAACACTGATCTCAATTTACATACAATAATTATCAAAACCTTTGGATGTAAATTCACAAGCATTATCAAGCAAATGATCTTAATTTTATAATCAAGAAATTATGCTCTTAACTTAATTATTTGAACAAGTAATCTTGCAAATACAAGATTTCAATTGATAATAAGCACACGTGTGACCATCTACCGGATGCTTCTATTAATACCATAAAATATCTAAATGGTACACTTAGTGGGTTAATAGGTCCACATATATCACTATGAATTCATTCTAAAAAATGTAGGTAATTTAGGCTCCACTTTAACTGGTGGTGGTCTAATGATTAGTTTACTTTGAGAGTAAGCATCCCATGATAATTCATTAGATTGGAGAATCTCATAGCTCTTCAATGGATGTTAATTTGAATTCTCAATAATTATTCTCATCATTATAGACCCTAGATTACCTAATTTGTCATGTCAAATTGTAAATATGTCTGAATTCATGAACTTTAGGTTCATTATTGCGTATGTTTCAATTACTTGTATATGAGTATAATATAATCTAAAAAATAAAGCAAGCAACTCTTCCAGTATACGTTTTTCACATGAGACAATAGATATGATATAAAGATACTTCATATTATTCTTTCTATTAGTTTGAAGATGATAACCATTACAACGTATATCTTTAAAATTAAGTAGATTTCTTTTGATTGACTAGAAAACAATGGATTGTCAATTGTAAATTTTGTTCATCTAGGCAAAATAATGTTTGCTTTTCCAAATCCTTCAATTAAATTTACAGAACTTGATATTGTATTGATTTTTGCTTCCAAGATTGTCAGTTTGGAAAAATATTTTTTACTTGTAAGTATTATATGTGCAGTTACACTATCTGCAAAACATAAATCTTTTTTACTCGTTTTTTAGTCACCCAAATATATGAAAATAATTCAAGTTTCTTTATTAAAAGAAAATAATTACAATAAGAAAAATAATATTTAGAATATATAAAGGTTAACATTCACTAAGAGGAAATAAAAACATGGAGATGAAGAAAAAAAAACAACATGAAATCTAAAAATTTTCAAAGTCAAAGGAAATACTTGATGTTCCATCAATTATGTCAATTTTCTCTTTAGGAGATTCATAGAAATCTGCCATATTCAAATTTGTCATATGAGATGAGTCAAATATGTCATTATCCTAGTATGCAAAATTTTCTTTCTCATTTTCCTCTTTTTCCTTCAAAGATGCTTAATAAAGATCAACTAAGTATTTTAATGTAAAATAGGTATGTGACCAATGTCCAATCAGTCCTCATCGAAAGCATTTATTTTCCACACTTCTTGAATCTTATCTTGTGAAGCTTTTCTTTTGTGATCATCATTTTGTGTGGTTCTTTTGAAATTTGAATGATTAGAACGGCCACCACAAAAATAATAATTATTTATTCCTCAACCATGACCACGATCTCAACCACGATTATTAAAGTTCACAGCATTCACTTAAGGGAATATTGTTGTTCTAGTTGGTCGAGATTCACGATTTTTCATCCACGATTATTAAATTTTAGAACATTCACTTTAGGGAGTGTTGTTCTAGTTGGCTAAGATTCTTTTTTTTTTTTTTTTATCTATAACTCATTATCTCATTCAACCAAGAAAAGACAATATAATACTTTTTAAATATCTCTCGATATTACTACTGTAAGAGCATATTCGAAATGTAGAAAAATATCTTCTTTAACATATTGGTTTAAAATCCATTTATGACGAGCTTTAGGAAGAAAAATTATTTCTTGATGGTCACATTTTTATGGCATCTAGGTGTATGTTGGCATCAAGCGCTAATAACAAATAATTATTACCATTAATATCAAATTCTACAAAATTCATTTTTATAATATTTTTCATAGTAACGCTATTACAAAATATTATATTTATATTAAACAATTTTAATATATATAAATATATATAAAATAACATTTAATTTATTAATTATAATAAAGAGAAAAAAACCAATATATCTTTAGAACTTACCTTCAGTAGAGGAAATGAAAGAAGCTGATGCTGACAACATGTTGTGAACTTGAGAAACACAACAAGAACATAAATATCAATAAAATATTATATTAATATCATGTAATATAATATAATAATAAAATAAATAAATATTAAAATAAATTAAACATAATATATAAATGAATAAAATAAAATAAATTAACAAAATTAAAATAAGAAACTTCTCTAAATTCTCCACTTTCTCCAATTTTCATGGGTTTTACCCTGTGTATCTGTCTTACAAGCTCCAACAAATGCCTTTATTTATAGGCAAAATGACAAATAGGAGGTGGTTTATTTGGACACTAAGAATGAATATTTATAAGACACATGACAATAAATATAGGGTGTAGAGAGAGTGTCATTTGGCTTTTAACACTAAGAATGAGAATCTATTTTACACATAATTTGTAATATTTATAATATATATTATTTAAAGAGTTTTGATACTTCTTTGCATTTATTAAAAAAAAAAAAATCTATAACCTTATTCTTGATTGTTAAGATTGGTTTATGATAAACATACCTGGCGATACATAACATTATATTTAGTTAGCAAAAATGTTGAAGAGAAAAGTTTTTAATTTTCGCTTCAAATTTCTAAGCAAAGTTTTTTACTTTTGTTATTTAAGTAGTTTAATTCATTTTCCAAAATTGTGCCAACTCCCTACAAGTATCATGTAATATGTATTGTATAATTTTATCGTCAACCAATTTTAAAATTTGTTAAAATTAAAACGTTGTAAACTTAAATGACAGGATTGCACTTTTAAAACAACTAAATTGAAAATTATCGTTAGAAAATAGGTTAGTTATTTTAATAATGATTAAATGTATGTTAAATAAAAGAGTTTTTATCTGTTTCATTTCTGTTTCAAAAGAATTTTTATTCTAAATGTTTCGTATTGTGGAATTAATAATTTTTGTATTAAATTGATTAATTTTATCATCTATCAAAATCGTTGCAATCGCTAACAAGAGCATAGCTCAATTGACATAGTGTTCATACTATCAATCTCGTGGTCTAAAGTTTGATTCCCCAATTACACAATATACCTCCATACTTTAGGGTAGATTTTAGTTACACACTTACTTAAACTTTAAATTTATTTTAAAATAACTCTTCCATCATCTCTATCGTTAAATTGAACGAAAATAATGTAACAATGATTTGTAGAATAATAATGGTATCTATGATATAAGTTACCCCTCAAACTTTAAGATTTATTTTAATTATACTCTTAGCATTTCAAAATTTTCATTTTAACTCAAGTTTTAAAATTGTTTCAAAACAACCATTTTATTATCTTATAAATCTCATAAAAAATGAGTAGTATATTATGAAGATTCCAACAAAAACATTGTTTTCTCTTACAATTAATGTATTTGTGGGTAACAAAAAAAATTGAGAAGTAAACTAGAAAGTAAGAAACAAAATTTAAATCCTCCCATGAAAATTAGTGTGACAACTTGATCGAATAATATATTAAAAAAAAGTGGTGAGAGAGAAGAAAAGAAAAAGAAAACGCCCGAACGAAAATAAAACAATGGCGAAGAGTTAACGGAGTGGTTTCCATTTATCGTGTAGAACTTGTGATGATAAGGATTCTAAATGAGAATTAGGATAGATTTGGAAGAATCCAAGAGAAAAAGATAGAGCATTTACCTGAATATTGCCCTCTATTGCTTGGTCCTTCTTGTCGGAACGGAATAAACTGCGTATCAATTCAACATTCCCAGCAAGTTGTAATAATAAGTAATATGCACGCACTTATTTATAGTCCACCTGAATACAATAATCTCTAACAATGATCAAAATATACAATAATCTCTAACAATGATCAAAATATACAATAATCTCTAACAATGATCAAAATATCCATTAACATATGGATATATCCATAAAGCATTCAATATCGATATTAAATATCCATTGATATCTCCAATATTTTTTATAAATGCTGATAGAACATAAAAAAATATAATCTATTTAAGTCAAATATAAAGATAAATACTAAAAACAATATTCCTAATTTAATTTGGGAGTAAAAAGTAACCTACTATTTAATCTAAATAAATGTTGTAAATTTCATGACTTATTAAAAAAAAATATTTGTTACTATCGATATTTTATTGATATATCCGTAAAATTAGAATCTCGATATTGACATTGGTATTTTAATCTTTGATTTCTAACGAAGAATTTCTATCAGGTCCAACGGAGTGGTTTTATTAGTTTTATTGTATGTTTCAAACATTTTATTTAAAGGTAATTAAAACCTAAGCAAGGCAAATGTAAATAATTACCTAAAAAATTAGATCTTTCTTTTTCAAAAAGTTGTGTTGTTATAAAATTTTTAAATAATATTGATGATAGCCACTATTCACAAGATTAACCAGACTATGACAAAGACAGTGAGCCAATTGTAAAAAGCATGGAAATACGCAGACCACAATTCAATATTCATACTACCTTCTTTTCAAGTCAATAGTTTTTTTCAGTAAAAAAGTTGTACAAGATCTAACATTCTAGTTCAAGTGTCCACCCAATGTTAGATGTGCGTGAACAAATAGATATTCTATCTCAACTCAAATATTTGTGGCCCACATGAATGACAAAGTTTAATAGAATAATATAAAATTAAGAAATTTGTAGACTTCAAACAACACAACCCTTCTAATCAATTTCTTAGACAACAGTTAATTATACAAGTATAATGTGAATTCAATGATAGCCAAAAATAACTTAAAATTTAAGTTATTCTATCTACTCCATTAAAAATGAGGTACAAATTCCAATCCATTGTGTTATACTCGAAAAGAAGAAGTTATAATATTAAACCTTATTGTTAAGTTAGCCAAAATTTAGTGAAATTTTAATTAGTTTCTTTTTTCAAAGGTATTGGATTGTATTAAAAGTAAGAGACCTCAGAACCAGTAATCAAAGCACAATCAAAACTTAATCAGGAGAGAGAGAAAACATGAACAAAAGAAAAACAACCACCAAACAAAAAAGACTCACACTACTCAAAATAAGTTAGAATTTAATAATATGCGAGGTAAAAAATTTAAAGATTATTTAATCAAAAAAAAGTAGGTTAATTTATCAATTTGGTTCTTATGACAAGAAGAAAATAAAAAAGTTAAAATTTAATCCAATGATTTTAAAAGTTAGAATAAATAATTTTTACAATAAAAATCAAAGATTGTTGCGATCATAATACAATCTTAATTATTTTGATTTGATAAAACTTCATAAATGAATCTATCGTTTAATAAACTTCTCATAAATAATTCTTACCATCAAAGATTTTATAAACCAGCAGATTTTTTTATTTACACCCGTGCATTTGAAAGCATAAGCAACTGGGAAGAGCACGGTCATACAATAATATTTTGTTAAAACTTTTTTTTTTCCTCTTCTTTTTCTTGAATTCCCTGAAAATACTTTGGTTTAAAATAATAGTGCCACTAAATATAAATTTACTCTAAGTGGAGCTATAAAACAAAATCCAAAGAGATCAGATAAATAGATTATATAACATATAAACTATTTTTTTTAAAAGGAAAAGGTATTTCATACTTCGAGAGGCAATCTATAGATGTAGTTGACTAGCATATTAGCCAAAAGTTGGATGTCTTTTTAAATACTTAAGTATCTTACTTTACTTGACTATGGACATGAGCTTAGTGTTTGTTTTTTTCTTAAGATTGGAACCTGAATCATAATCTAGTGGCATTCGAATCCCTCTCCTAATAAAACAATATTTTTCTAAAATCTACGTTGATGAATTATAAAATCCTAGAACTAACGTTCGTGAACTCTAATACATTTTGGCCTAAAAGCTCTTAATAATTTGTCGATTTTATTCATGTAATTTACTATTCATTTATTTATTATTTAACAAAACTTATTATTTATTTATTTATTATTTAGCCCGTTAGTTATTGACATGATGCAAAGAGAAATGTGCACTAGAATTTATCCATTAATAAAGAAAAAATATTTTAGTGCAACTTGAGATGCATCCATTTTTCTGCAACATACCCTATTGCTCAATTTCAATTTCATCTTACTATAAGTTTAAAGACCTGTTCATTATTCTGGTAGTTGTTTTTATGGTGTTCTACTTGCTATGAAGAGTTATAAAACTCAACAATTGGTATCAGAGAGTACCTTTCGATCTTGTCAATTTCTACTGACTATTTCATTTTCTGAGGAACATGACGACCAAGTTCATTGCCAAGAGGTTCAATGGAAAAGGGGATTTCTCTCTTTAGAAAAAGAAGATGAGAGCATTATTGGTGCAGCAGAAGGTAGCTAAGGCGCTAGACCAATTTGATGACAAACCTTGCATACAGTATGATCATCTTGTATATGACAGATAATGTTCTCCAGCAAGTAAATGAACAGAACACCGCAAAAGTGGTATGGAAGAAATTAGATGAGATTTACCTTACTAAGTCTCTAACTAATAAGCTACACCTTAAGCAAAAGTTTTGTTGCCTTCAAAATGGATACCTCAAAAGACTTAGAACATAATCTAGATGAGTTTCATAGGACCACAACTGATTTAAGTAACATTGGTGAGAAGTTAGATGATGAAAATAAGGCTATCATATTGCTTAACTCATTGGTTGAATCATATAATGAGATTAAGAATGCTATTAAATATGGTAGAGATAGCTTGACCATAGAAATTGTGATTAATGCCCTAAGATCTCTTGATCTAGAATATAAGAAGACAGGTTCCAAAGATGGTGAAACTCACTTCACTAGAGGAAGGTCTGAAAAGAAGTCTTTGAAAGGGAGTTCTGGTAGGGAAAAGTCAAAAAATAATAGAGAAAGATTCAAGTCTCAAGGGAAAAGCAAAAAATGTTTTTATTGCCATAAGGAAGGGCACATCCGAAGAAATTGTATTGAGTTGAAGAACAAAAGAAGGGCAAAGAATAAAAAGGGAGAAGAAAACAGCAATGCAAACATCACTAAAGGTTATGAATCAGTTGAAGTTTTGATTGTAGCAGAATATGTATTTGATTTTGGATCCTCTGATTGGATACTAGACTCTGGATGCCCATACCATATGACATCTATCTGAGAATGGTTTCAAGAGTTTCAATCTCTGAATGAAGGAACAGTCTTGCTAGGCAACCACTATGAATGCAAAGTGCAAGAGATTGGATCTATTCAAGAGAAGTATTCTCTCTCTTGGGGTGTTTGACAAAACTGGATATTTATGTAAAACATAAAATGGGATAATGAAGATCATCAAATGAGCTATGGTAAAACTAAATGGAAAACTAATAAATGGTTTGTACATCCTTGAAAGCTCTACCATCCTAGGCACAACAGCTATTGCCATCATAATGATAAAAAACTTGCAGTGATGTGGCATGCTAGATTGGGGCATATCAGTGAAAAGGGACTAACAGAGTTAGAGAGACAGGGGCTACTTGGATCTTATTCCATTGGTTCTATAGGCCTATGTGAATGCTGCAGTTATGGGAAAGCAACTTGAGTATCCTTCGATAAAGGGAATGCACTTCTGGAGATATTTTGGAATATGTTTATGTTGATTTGTGGGGACCAGAAAGAGGTGCTAAGTACTTCTTATCAATAGTGGATAATTTTTCAAAAAGAGAATGGATCTATCCACTTAAGTCCAAGGATGAAACATTCCAAAAGTTTCATCGATGGAAAGTTCTCATAGAGAACAAGGTAAATAGGAAGCTTAAGTATATCCACACAGACAATGGACTTGAATTTGTGAATCAACAATTCAAAAACATGTGTGAGAAAGAAGGAATAGAAAGACACTTCACAGTAAGGGGCACACCACAACAAAATGGACTAACTGACTTATCTAGTGCTAACTTAGATAAAAGGTTTTGGGGAGAAGCAGTCGTTACAACTATCCTTAGCAATTAAGTTCAAAACTCCCATAGAGATGTGGACTGGGACACCACCTGATTTATCCAATCTGAAAATATTTTTTGTGTAGCATATGCACGTACCAAAGAAGGAAAATCGGATAATCGAGCTAAGAAGTGCATCTTCTTAGGATATCCATAAGGAGTTAAAGGATATAGATTATGGAACATGGAAAAATGGAATGAAAACCTGATCATAATTCGGGATGTGAACTTCGATGAATCAACTATGGTAATGAAACAAGTATTTCTAAAAGACGGCTCAAAAGAAAAGAAGAACAACTCTATTGAAATAGATCTTGAAAGCAGTCCGACCAATCATATGAGATATTCTGTTGTTGTAGAAGACAGTTTTGATCAAGGTGGAGCTTCCAGCACTGATTCCAATGGGAGTCAATCTTGTTCAAAACAAAGCCTCCAAGTTGAATCAGAACATAAAGGATTGTATCAGCAACAACGAAAGCAGTAAGGATCATTTAAGCACTCTAATTCATTAATTTTGGCAAAATATAAAGCATGTTCTTGCATAAACAAGTGAGTTTCATGACATACCTTTGAACTTCTTCAAAACTCGATCTTCAACTACAATCTTCTCAAAATCTCGTTGTAGACTACCTCAAGATCTTCCTCGCTATTCTCTTAGTACTCTAGATTGAGTTGTGGGACTCAAAACAAGTTTAAATCAAGGGATTATGGAGAATTTTCCACAGCAGCAATCTTGTTGAAGAACCTTTTCTTCACCACGAATTTTCAACTAAAATTCTCTTGATTGCATGCCCAAATTCACTCCAATCTCTTCAATATATTGCAGACCATCATGCAAGGAAGAGAGTTGCATGAGATGCAGCTCATGCTTGGAATAATTAAAGGCAATGGTGATGGATCTTGTATGAGCAAGTAGAAGATGGATAATGGAAAAACTTGTTTTTCCTTTGTCCATTATGTCAATTTTTCAATTTCCATCAAAATCAATTTCAAAATCAATTTTGATTTTAAAAGTGAAAATTTTATTAATTTTATAAAATTAATTTCACAAATTAAATTAATTTAATATCAAATATTAAATTGATTTTTTACACATATCCATCTTTTTATTTAAATCATATTTAAATATAAATTCTCCTATTCCATTTAATTCTCAAATTGAACAAGTAACTATATTTCATATAATTACTAATTTCTTTTAATTCTAATTTGAACGTTTCAAATTAACTTATCAAGCTACTCTAGAGCTAATCCATTTACGAGCTAGTAGGGGGACCTCGCGGACCTACAGATCATGGGCTCCAAGGATCCGAGATTAATTGGCTAAACTCATTAAACCAAATTAATGATAGAAAAATAGGCATGCGTAGCGGAATTGAGGACCAATTTTACTCTAATTGCACAAAAATAGCGTACAACCCTAAATTAATTAATTAGGGTTTTTTGAAATATTACCTTTGAAGCTCCTGAAACGTTTCTATCTCCTCCCGAACACGAACCAGACAACCACTAGAGCTTACCTACTATCCTCTGGACTTAGAACCAGTTGTGGGACCCGATGGATGAAGAAACCGAGAGCGAGAAAGAAATGGAAATAGGAGATGGATTGGTTCTGGGTTGGGTTTTTTTTTCAACCCAATTTAGAAACTAATTTTGGCAAAATTGTCAAAAGTTCTCTATCCAAATTGAAAGCCCAAATTTATAGAAAAAACCATGCAAAAATTGCGTGAAACAAATTCATAAAAACCCAACACCTCAAAATCCACTATCTAAGTGGGTTTGATGTCTTTACTATAAGCCAACACCTAGCCCACTATCTTGTTAGTGGAATTATCCAACAAAAGTTTGAATTTTTCCACTAACTTTAGTCAAAGGGCAAAATGGTCATTTTGTCAAAGTCAAATTTTGACCGAAAAGTCAACATTTTGACTTTTTATGACTTTTTCCATGTTGACTAATTTTAACCTCCCGAGTATGAATCCGTATTCATTTTCTCGAAATTCAAATCACATTTGAATATAAGGCTGGTCAAAGTTTGACTTTTCAAAGTCAAAAGTCAATTCTTTGACTTTTTACATCTTTGACCATTTCCATTATTTCTGAACTTCCAAATATGAACGTATTCATATTCTTGATATTTAAATCACATTTAATCATTAAAGTTGTATCTCTAAACTGAAAACCGACCACTATATCACATATACTTGTCGATTTCTCTCTCTACACCTAATTCGAACAATTCGAATCATTCTATCATATTATTCTAAGTTTATTCCATATGAGCTAGTAGGGGAACCTAATGGACCTATAGATCATGGGCTCCAACGATCCGAGATTAGCTGGTTAAACTCTTTTTAGATGAAGCTAGTCAACATTCGTTAACTAACGGGTCATTCCACTATAGTCCCGTAGTTGCACTCCCCTCACTATAGATATATTTGTATTCATATAATATAACCATGATTAGTAAGTTAATCCTTCACAGGTTGTTCGTAATCTCGACTGGGTCATAAAATCGTTTTATCTCCAAGACTACATCTTATTCCTTAAGTTCCACTAATCCTCTAATGAACAATTGGTTTAAGGTCAAACCTACAAACTGAACCCCTCTCAAGCCAAGGAGAGGGTGCGGCCCCTTGTTCAAGACCTGGATTCAGTACTAAAGGGAACAACCTATCTACTATCCCTATGACGGGTAGGAGTGAATTCTGTCTTGCACCCTATGTTCCCAGCTATCTACCTAATCTTACCCCTAAAATAGGAAGCTTATTGGGCCAGCGATAATGAGTTGCCCTCACCTATGCAGATCTAAGGATAATTCCGAGTGAACAGGAGTTCATAATTAGTTCAGGATTAAGATTAAGTTACCTAAGTCATCAATTAACGAAATAGTTATGGGTCTTAGTTTATTGGATTTCGACTTTCATATAGACAATTTATAAAATCAATAATAAGTTTATTGATTATAGAAAATGTATATCATTTTAAAAATTACGAGTTTTAGGACATAAAACCCAACAGAACAATCATCTAATAATAGTCAGCATGAATTACTCGTCCAGCTGCCGAATGATTTACAATCTTATCAGTTGGCAAGGGATAGGCAAAGAAGAGAAATAAGACAACCACCTAGGTATGCCTATGCTGACCTTGTTTATTATGCACTAAATGTGATTGATATTGATAATGAGTCTTTAACCTTTAAAGAGGCTATTAATTCACCAAATAAAGATAAATGGATGTTGGCCATGAAAGAATAAATAGAATCATTACATAAGAACAACACATGGACCTTAGTTGACAAACCTACTAGTCAAAAACTAGTTGGTTGTAAATGGATCTTCAAACTTAAGCCAAGTGTTGATAATAAAGAACCATCTAGATTTAAGGCAAGATTGGTTGCCAAAGAGTTTACACAAACTCAAGGGATAAATTATGAAGATATTTTTTCTCCCGTGGTTAGATATACATCCATTAGAATTCTCATATCTTTAACTGTTGCTTTTGATTTGGAATTAAAGTAACTAGATGTTAAGACAACATTTTTGCATAGAGATTTATAAGAAACCATATATGTCTCAACCCCAAGGATTTGTTGAAAGAGGACCAGAAAACAAAGTTTGTCTCCTAAACAAATCCCTATATAGTTTAAAGCAATCTCCAACGCAATGGTACTTGAAATTTGACTCATTTATAGTTTCTTGTGGTTTTTTTAAGAGCAGGCTTGACCAAAGTGTCTACTTCAAACATAGTAAAGATAAGTCCCCAATTATCTTAGGACTTTATGTAGACGACATGCTAATTTCCTGTAAAGATAAACTAGAGATAGGGAAACTTAAATGTCAATCGAAAGGAGAGTTCAAGATGAAGAAATTGAGGCAAGCTAGAAGGAGCTTGGGTATTGATATAAGGAGAGACAGATCTAAGGAGAAGTTAACCCTATCACAAGAACAATACTTTTCTAAGATGTTTGCTCGATTTAATATGGCATATTGTAAAGGAGTTAACACCCATTTAGCTAAACACTTTAAACTCTCTACCTCTCAATCACTAGTTACAGAGGATGAGAAGCAATGTATGGAATATATTCCTTATGCAAATGTTGTAGGTTGCTTGATGTATTTGATAGTTTGTACCAGACCTGATTTAACTCATTCAATGAGTGGTGTAAGTAGATCTATGGAAAATTTGGGTAAAGAACATTGGAATGTTGTCAAATGGATATTCAAGTATATCAAATCAACCTTATTTGTCGGTTTTTTATACACTCAAGATAATTCAAACCAAAATAGCTTAATGAGATATGAGGATGCTGATTATGCAACAAACTGTGATAAAAGAAGGTCATTATCTGGATATGTTTTTTTTTTTTTTTTGTCTTTAAGAAATTTAGTTAGTTGGAAGACACTACAGTCGGTTGTAACCTTGCCAACTACTGAATCCAAATACATTATTGTTTCTGATAGTTTTAAAGAAGCAATTTGGTTAAAAGAAATTACAAATGAACTTGTCCGTGACAAAAGTATTGTTAGAGTTTTCTATGATAACTAGAATGTTGTATACCTATCAGAAAACCAAACTTTCCATAACAGAACTGAGCATATTGATGTCCGATATCATTTCTAAGAGATATTTTGGTAAGTAGTAGATACACTTTAGAGAAAATATCTTCAAATGAAAATGCAGCATATACTTTCACTAAAAGCTTTGCCTTATGGAAAACTTGAGAGTTGCCTTAAAATTCTCAAAATATGTTCTGTGTAGAAGATATGGTTTGAAAGTCACTTTTGAGTTGGATGTTTTGCAACTGAAGAAAAAGATCTAAGCTATCAAGGTGGAGATTTGTTGAAAATGATAGCTAATTATCTTTTTTTTTTTTTTTTTTTTTTTTGCCTTCTAGAAGCAAGTGATATCAATTGAGGTCAGAAGTTGGCTAGAAATCACATGCAGAATAACAAAATTTGTTATTGGTCCTCAAGTGATAGAACACGTGATTCACCCAAGGCATTTTTGTGATTTTTCCTCCATAAATAAAAGTTGATTGTTAGGTTGAAGGCAGAGGGTGTGTGTGTAGAATTCAATCGAGGTTCACTGAGAGGTTAATCAAGCTTAAGGATTCTAGAATAGATATTGAAATCTGTTAAAAAAAGAAGAGAGAAGAAAAAACAACAGGATTACGTGGAAACCCTAGTGTAGGGAGAAAAACCACGATATAAAGTCTTTTCTTATTAAAACTAATACACTAAATACACAAGGACTCACTGTATAAATAGACAATAGGAAGCCCTAGGGGTCTTACACAATTACATAAATGCCCCTAGGTTAAAAACCATATTTCCAACACTCCCCCTCAAGTTGGTGCATAGATATCAACAAGCCCCAACTTGCTTACACAATAATTAAAATTTCGTCTCAATAACCCTTTTGTAAGAACATCAGCAACTTGTTGATTTGAAGAAATATAAGGGATGCATATGTTTCCACTGTCCAATCTCTCCTTAATGTAGTGTCTGTCTATCTCCACGAGTTTAGTTCTGTCATGTTGAACTGGGTTGTTTGCAATACTGATGGCAGCTTTATTATCACAAAATAATTTCATTGGAAGCTCAATATCTTGCTGGAGATCTGATAATTCTTTCTTCAACCAAATTTCTTCACAAATTCCTAGACTCATGGCTCGATACTCTTCCTTAGCACTACTTCTAGCAACAACTCCTTGTTTTTTTACTTCTCAAGGTGACTAAATTTCCCCAGACAAACGCACAATATCCAGACATAGATCTTCTGTCAACAACAGACCTTGCCCAGTCAGAATCAGTGTAAGCTTCAACAGATCGTTTATCAGTTTTCTTGAACATTAGACCTTTACCAGGAGTTCCTTTTAGATACCGAAGAATACGTTCAACTGCCATCATATGATCTTCACAAGAAGCTTGCATGAACTGACTCACAACACTTACTGCATAAGAAATATCAGGTCTTGTGTGAGACAAGTATATCAACTTCCCAACTAACCGCTGATACCTTTCTTATTAACAGGAATTCCATCATTCTTATCATCGATTTTTGCATTGTATTCTACTGGCGTGTCAACATGTTTACACCCAGTCATACCTGTTTCCTTTAACAAGTCCAGTATATATTTTCGTTGAGAAACTGATATACCCTCTTTTGAGCGAGCCACTTCCATTCCCAGAAAGTATCTTAGCTTCCTGAGGTCTTTAATTTCAAATTCTTTAGCCATCTCTGTTTTTAGTCTTGTGACTTCTACATCATCATCCCCAGATAAAACAATATCATCAACATAGACAATAAGAACAGCAATTTTCCCTGATGTTGATCTTCTTATAAAAAGAATGTGATCAGAATGTCCTTGGACATATCCCTGTGCTTTCACAAACGTCGTGAACCTGTCAAACCAAGCCCTTGGAGACTGTTTCAGTCCGTATAGTGATTTTCTCAATCTATACACTTTATTTTTAAATTGACTCTCGAACCTAGGAAGGAGACTCATATAGACTTCCTCCTCAAGTTCCCCGTTCAAAAAAGTATTTTTAACATCAAGTTGGTATAGGGGCCAATCTTTATTCACAGCTACTGACAGAAGCACTCGGATCGTGTTAAGTTTAGCCACAGGTGAAAACGTCTAAGAATAATCCACTCCATATGTTTGGGTGAAACCTCTTGCAACAAGTTTAGCCTTGTATCGGTCAATCGTCCCATCTGACTTGTACTTTATAATAAACACCCATTTACATCCTACTGTTTTGTGCCCTTCAGGCAAAGTCACCGGTTCCCAGGTTTTATTCTTTTCCAAAGCTCTTATTTCTTCCATAACAGTAGACCGTCATTCTAGTTTTTTTATTGCAACACTTATGTTATCTGGAACCACTTCAGTGTCCAAGCTAGTAGTAAAAGCCTTGAACTCGGATGTCAGATTATTATACGCCATGTAACTATGCATAGGATATTTAGTACATGAACGGGTACCTTTCCTGAGGGCTATAGAAAGATCAAGTGACGCATCACGTTCTTTCACCTCTTCAGGCTTCTCACCATGATTTACTATCTGTGTATCAGAAACTTCAGTAGTAACTTCCACATCATCATTAGCACGGGCTATTTCATCCTCTGTAACTTCGATCATTCCATCCTCTACAGTTTCCCTTTCTATTACTCTCTTAGTATCACTGCTTCCTTCCCCCTTGTCACGCTTGCCTTCATCATCCTCCATACATAAATCAACATCATTAGGAATACACGTACCTGGACCTGATAACAGGTCTGACTCCTGCACTGGAGCCGACAGTTCTGGTTCAACAAGTGATACTGCTTCCTTCCTGAGATTCTTCCTGTAGTACGTTTTCCAAAGAACTTGATTGGTAGGAAGAACCAAACTATCATGATCAGGATTAGGTTTAGACAAGGTTTGAATAGGCGCTGACTCTAAAGGAATAGCATAAGAGGACCAGTTAGTCTCTTCTTCATTTATGTTCTCCCCCTGAAGATGACTAACGGAAAGAACGATTGATCCTCAAGAAAGGTGACATCCATAGAGACATAGTACTTTCGAAATGACGGATGATAGCACTTATGTCCACGTTAATGAAGTGGATATCCAACAAAGACACACTTCTGAGCACGAGGAGAAAATTTTGTGCGGTTTGGACCATGGGAGTGAACAAACACAACACAACCAAAAACCCGAAGAGAAACATCAGAGATCAACCGAGTAGTAGGAAAAGACTCTTTAAGCAACTCTAAAGGGGTATGAAGATTAAGAATACGAAAGGGCATCCGATTAATGAGATGAGCAGCAGTAAGAACTGCATCTCCCCAAAGGTATGACGGAATGGTGGCGGATAACATAAGAGATCAGGCTACTTCAACCAGATGCCGATTTTTACGCTCAGCTACTCCATTTTGTTGTGGAGTGTAAGCACACGAACTCTGGTGAACAATACCTTTAGAGTCGAGAAATTCTCTAAAAGAGGCATTAAAGAACTCTCGCCCATTATCACTTCTTAAAATCCCAATCTTTGTTTTAAATTGAGTTTCGACAGTTGTGTAAAACTGTTGGAAAATAGAGGACACTTCAGATTTATCATTGAGCAGGAAAACCCAAGTGAGACGGGTGTGATCATCTATAAACGTGATAAACCACCGTTTTCTCGTGGAAGTAGTAACCGGTGAGGGACCTCATACATCACTATGAACAAAAGAAAAAAGACTCGAGGGTTTATAAGGCTGAGAATGAAAAGAAACACGATGTTGCTTGGCACGAATACAAACATCACAATTAAAAGAAGAAGTATTAGCATTACGAAATAAATGAGGAAATAAGTATTTCATATATTGAAAATTCGGATGTCCTATGCGAAAATGCTATAACATAACATCATTTTCAGAAACAGAGAAATTTAAAGACATAAACCATGATTGGTGATCATTCCTAGAGGAAGCCTCGTCAGAAAGGAAATAGAGTCCCCTATCGTGTCGGACAGTACCAATCGTTATCCCCGATTTCAGGTCTTGAAATAAAACTGAATCAGGTGAGAAAATCGCCTTACACCTCAAATCTCTTGTTAGTTTACTGACAAATAACAGATTATATGATATTTGAGGCACATGTAAGGTATCACGTAGAATTAAACCATGATGGAGAGATATTGCCCTTTCCTGCAAGAGGGGCAAAAGATCCATCTGCAATTTGAATCCTCTCATTACCAGCACACGGATTATATGACATAAATAACTCTGAGGAACTCGTAAGATGATCAGTAGCCTCTGAATCCACAATCCATGGTTTCTTACCATTCACACTAATTAGGCCAAAAGAAGGAAAATTACCTGACTATGCAGTTGCACTAACCCCAACGGTACTTGAACTGTGTTTACTGTCACCAGGAGATCTCTTCTGAGTTTGGTCATCTACTGAATCACTTGCCAAGGCAAGACTAGTATTAGATTTTTCGTGAGACTGTCGTCGTCTGATATTTAGGGGCTTCCCGTGTAATTTCTAACATTGATCCTTCGTATGCCAAAGCTTTTTACAATGTTCACAAACGGAAGGAGGTTTCTTATCACCATCAGTACCGGACGGCTTGGCAATAAAAGTAGCTGCATCAGTAGTTGAAGTTGTATTATTCATGGCACACGACCGATCTTCTTCCAGCCGTATTTCAGAACAAACTTCTCGAAGTGAAGGAATCGGACGCTGGCCCAAGATCCGACTACGAACCCCATCAAACTTTGGATTTAATCCAGCCAAAAACACATAAACACGATCTACTTCCTCAATCTTCAAATATTGGGCCCCATCTTGTGGACAATTCCAGACAATTTCTCTACACAAGTCCATTTCCTGCCACAGCATCGACAGTTTGTTAAAATAAGAGGTAACATCCATAGACCCTTGTTTGGATTCATGAACCTATTTATAGAGTGTATATAGCCGAGAGGCATTCTATCGTTTAGAATATAGATCTTGCGCCGCCTCCCAGATATCCTTGGCTGTGGCAGCATACAGTAACGGTCTTCCTATCTAGGGTTCCATACTGTTCACCAAGACAAAACGTAGCAACAAATCTTCTCCTTTCCAAATTCGTTCTTGTGGATCACCTGGGGTTGGCTTTGGAATTTCACTCGTCAAATGTCCAACTTATGGCACCCTTCTAAGACCATCCGGATCGATTGAGACCAAGAAAAATAGTTCTGGCCATTTAACTTTTCTCCGACGTTAAATCCTGCAGAATTACCCATCGAACCAGATAAGTAGGAAACGTTAGGCACTATAGGTAATGAGTTTACCAGATTTTCTGAATAAACCGGTTGAGGATTTGCACCGAACATCGTATCCAGATCAGAAATCTGTTGTTGCAGGTAAGCCAACCGTTGTCTTACATCGTCTGGGTAACGAGCTGAACCACAATTTATCAGAACAGGTACTGGTTGCTCGAGACCTCAGTTGTTGGATGTGAAAAAACCATCGGTTTGACTATTGAAGAAACTGGATCACCGAGTCGGGCTGGATGGGCTAAAAGTGGATCGGCTGGTACAAAAAACTAGGTAAAAGAGCTTTCGGGTCGGACAGATGAGCTCTTGGGTCGTGGATCGAATCGCAGGTCAGACTGAAACACAACATTCTGCCTCGGGTCGGATCGGTTCGAGTTGTCGGATTGGTTCGGGTCGGAATTAAAATCAAAATATCGATGGCTGGTCTACCCTAGTTCAACCCGAACCGGTCCGGTTTGCTCCAGACCGGTACTAACCCTAATCTGATCCTCCCCCTCTGCTCCTCGCCCCCGATACTACTTCCACTGCCCTGATAATTCCGATCGACGGTTAACACCTCCTCACGGCCAGCTTGTTCCTCACGTCCGAGACCGTCGAATCTGCCGTGACCGCCATCAACTCTGCCCTGATCGTGATAGCTCCGATCGTGAATCGAAGGTTCCTCGCGGCCAGCTCCAGCTCCGATCGGATTCTGACTTATTCTGAAATAGTGATACCCGATTGGCTGAGGACGATTTTCCAAGGATTGTACCTGAACGGAAAATATTAATTCCAGTAGGGCGTCCTGAAAACATTCCTTTACCGTTGCCCGGATTATCGTTCTCATGTCGAAACTTGAAGACCCATCAACAGAGGAGGATTAAGGTTGATTCTCTTCCATAACAACTAGGTTTTCGTCACCGCGCTCTGATACCATGTTAAAAAGAGAAGGAAGAGAAAACAACATGATTACGTGGAAACCCTAGTGCAAGGAGAAAAACCACGATATAAAGTCTTTTCTTATTAAAACTGATATACTAAATACACAGGGACTCACTGTATAAATAGACAGTAGGAAGTTCTAGAGGTCTTACACAATTACATAAATGCCCCTAGGTTAAAAACCCTATTTCCAACTAAATCCTTTTAATATAACAAGAGAAATTCTCGAGTTAGAGCTATTATATCTTCTTCCAGTGAGAGTTGAAGATTGTCGGCCGGTTGAAGAAGAATCCATCGAATTAGGTGAATGAAGAATCTAATCAATGTTTTCTTCTTTTAGTCCTCTTCTGTGAACTGGATACTATCACATATATATTGTATGAAATGAGCTGCTAAATCCTAATAAAAGTGACTGAAAGTGGACGTAGACTTTTATAGTAAAACCATTATAAATTGTTGGTGTTCTCTCTTCTTCTACTCTTGATCATGCTATAAATTTAAAGCCTTGTTCATTATTCTGGTAGTTGTTTTTACGGTGTTCTGCTTGCTTGAAGAATTACAAAACTCAACAAAATGCATAGTGTATCTCTATATATAATATGTAGATTTATATATTTATAAAGTACTTAATGCTAATGAGACCCCAAAAAAAAATAGTACCAATACATGCTAAAATCAAGAAATTTCTCACTAACATATAAATATTTCTGTGAAACTAGATATTCTAAATCCGAAGTGTTTAGAATCAGATTCAATTTTTCTTTTCAAATAACGAATAAATTAACAAGAATGAAGCTACTCTCAAAACAAACAAACAAAATCAAGCTGTACTATTTTTTTTTTTATATTAAATTTTAGAAAATAAAAGTGAAAGGCTAAACAAGTGCGTTAATAGGAAATCAAACCATCAACTTTTGAAATGGTAATTAAAGTCTTATTTACTAAGTTATACCTGCCCAGAATTCAGAGTATTTCTACTGATCCTATTTCCTCATTTCAGCACACTTTGATTCTAGTGTCTATTTTCTTTCTGTACTTGATATCTCTAAAAAAGTTTCTATCCCTAAAGTTCCCAAATGCGGGCATTCTATAGGCTCTTTTAAAAGTTTATTTCCACATCTAAGCTAATGTTGCAAAAAGGCCTGTACCAGTGGTAGCCGTTTTTTCCGGTTAAAAAAGTAGTGAGAGAGATAGTCCTATTGTTGGATTAAATTTATTGCAAGTAGCGGAAGAAATATGCAATGGAGACGGACCAACAATTTAATTATATAGAAAGCAGCATCAGTGTGTTATTGCGTAGGCTAAGAATTGGATCTAATCCCTCCACCAGCCTATAAATTCTCAAGAATTTCCCATTGCTGATGAAGTGATGATATTATAAGTGACAAGAACAGTGTTTTGAAAAGATTTTACGACTCGTTTGGTCGGTCACTTGCACTTTCTCAAGCAAAGGGAATCGCCCAAAAACGTATTCTTCAACTTGTTTAATCCCACTACCATCACCTTGAGTATATAAGAAGCACTCAGAGCCCACATTTTCACACCATACCTTGACTTGGTCCTCTCTTAAACGGGATCCTTGGTCTCTTTCTTACCATATTTCTTTGGCTTTCTTTGCAGTATCTTCACCTACTTATTCTCCTGTATTTCAAAACTTTCCATCCAAACTTCCTTTATATAATGGCATCAAGCTCTTTTAAATCTTCAGGAAGTTCTAGCTCCTCATGGACGCTTAAGCAAAACAAAAAATTTGAGGACGCTCTGGTTTTATATCCCGAGGACACACCGGATCGGTGGCAAAAGGTGGCCAGGGCAGTGGGTGGAAAAACAGCTGAGGAAGTAAAAAGGCATTATGATATCCTGTTGCAAGATCTCATGCATATAGAATCTGGAAAAGTTCCTCTTCCTAACTACAAGCCCATTGTTTCCAACGGTTCAGTGTATGCTGATGAGCAGAGGTAACGTGCTGCTTACTACTTTTAAGCGTTTTTCTTATGTCATGTGTCTCTATCCTATACTTTCATCCTGGTAAAGTCATCAAGACCTCAGTTCAAAAGTGAAAAAGACCTCCAAATTAACATGATTCTTACAAGTAGCACGAGGATTATTAGGAGAACCAACCTCCTTTGTTTCTTCAATGGTATAATATTATCCATTTTTTGAATTTAAATCCTTAAGGCTTTACTTTTAGTTTCATCCAAAAACCTCGTATCGATAGCGATAGAGATAATGACTTTGCTTTTAGTTAGACTAGACATATGTTGGCATCCCAACCATCTAAAATTTCAATTTCCTTTTCATAAGTCCGAATGACTGCGAGGCTATATAAAAGGAAATAACCGTTCTTGAATGAATTTCTATAAACAGTATGTATGCAGAGGAGAGAAAGAAAAGATTATATTATTTTATCTTCTTACAAAATAGCTTATCCGCGTATCCTTAGGTACCACGCTTTCTTTTTTCCAACTGAACTAGCTACAACTTAAGCCCAACCGCATATCTCTCATAAAGAAGTCTTTTCTACAAAGACTTCATGCTATTCCTATTCATGCATTCCCACTTCCCCTTTCTAAGAAAAAGACCACGTGAAATCTAATCTCCCATGCTTTAAATTACATGCACATGGTCCTGTATTTCTGACTTCAGACATCTACGTATTTATTTATAAATCGCTTCTTTAACATTTGGATCTACTTCAGTATTTGGCCACAAAAGTACTGATTAAAAAAACTATTAACCTAACATGGGTTGCGTTAATTAAACATCAATTCCTCCTTTAACTATGGCAGGGTCATGAAAAATACCACTGCCTCCTTGCAGAATTACTTGTCCATATATTCACATTTAAGAAACATTTAACTAATCCTTCTATCCCTTTCTTTTTAAACTATTGCAGGCTCATGAAGAATCTAAAGCTCCAATAAGGCAAGGTTTATACCAACGATATAATAAGTGCTGTCGAAGCGTTGTTGTCGATAATTTCAAGAATATAGCTTGGTGTCAGTGTTTCTCTAGTTTCCCGCTCTGTTTGTCCTTTCTAGCATATATTGCTAAACTATTGTAACCTGTGAAGCGAACTAGACTATTGTATGTTGTAACCTGTTTGTTCATGTACCCGATTTTTCTGCTTTTGTGTACTTCTATCATTAATGTTTCATTCGCATTCTAATCATTAAAAAAAAGAAAAGAAAAGAAAAGAAAAGAAAGGAATATCATGTAATATATTTGCTTGCCTTTATTGTTTATCGCTACAAAAAATACTCCTATGCTATGGGCTAGCCAGTGTTATGTCTAATCAGTATAAAGTGGAAGGATCAATTCAATTATTTACTCACCAGCATTTCATCAACTAAGTTATCGACAGAACATTAAGAACCAGAATAATAAGTGAACAAACGAAAAATAAATAATGATCCAAGAGTCATACCGTAACTTCTTGATAATTGTTAATGTAAAATTGAGACCGAATGAGTGACTTCTTCAGTAAAATCGATGCAAGAAGATGACCGTCAAACCACTTCAAAATTCTGAGGTCAAAAAGAAACTATGAAATTTGAGAAAGACAGTGGAAGATTACTAACTACAGAGCCGAACAATTACCAAACCAAGACGTCTTAAGATCTATTTCACTGAACTCTAGACGAGATTACCGCATGTAAATTCTGATAACGGAAATGAGTAACTTCTCTGGAATAATCGATTCAAATGACGGATCAAACATTTCAATCCTGAGCTGAAAAACGAACGAAATTTTGAGGGAACAAAAAAAAAGTTAATCAACATAAACTTCGATACGAACAGTAATCGAGAACCAGAACCAACACGAAACCGCGATTTATGATACTGACCTGTAACGGAGAAGCCATTGAAAGGCACACTAAGCTCGAAGAAGAAGGTGGAAATAGAAGAAGAGGACGAAGGATTGGGATCGATTCTTCTCTCAACTGGAAGAAGAATTGGCGGGAAATTTGCGAAATGAGACGCGCTAAGACGGTCAGATCTTCCTTCCATTGAAAGCTTGGGAGTCGAGGATACAGTGGGAAATACGTCTGACGATCACATCTTGGCCGTTGATTCCGGAGATAAATAAAAAAGCTCAATATAATGGAGATGCGGGGTATCGATCCCCGTACCTCTCGCATGCTAAGCGAGCGCTCTACCATCTGAGCTACATCCCCAAGTTGTGTATCCAATAAATCCGTTTTTATATTATCTAATATACAATAATTTTGTAATACTAATTATGCCGACATATATAGATATATTATTTTCTTAGTGCTGTCTTCGAGAGGTTGTATAAAGCTATAAACTATTAATTAAAAATTTTCTTAAGAAAGATTAAAATAATTTACGGCTGGATACATCATCTCAAAAGTGAATTTAGTTGTGACTTGGGAGCCATTTGATTACATTTCATCTCTAAAGTGATTCTACATGTGTTAAATTGCTATGGTCGGAAGAAGTGATATACATAAACTGATTACACCTCAACAAAATATAGTATATATACTGTATAACTAAAGCTCAAATTTTAAAAGTAAGCAAAAAAAAAAATAACAAAATTTATGAATTGAAATAACTAAAATTCTTGAGATATATGTTAGAGACATCAATGTAGGTAACTGAGACACGTTTCTGATAAGCGTTATCTTGAAAACAATTATTCGTTCTACATGAGCTGCAAGCAAACTACAACGATTATCTCAAATAATACAATGACTAACTCTAATAAAATTGCAACCTCAAACTACTTGGATATGACAAAAATCTTAGATATTTGTCATCAACTCAACTAAAGATCAAAAGAAATAAAGAAATGAGATAACTCTTCAATTTGAAAAAGGATACTACAAATGAAGAAACAAGTTGTTATTTATAGGTCAACAACTTAGCAACTCTTCAAAATACAAAATAAAATCAAATAAATACAAAAATTGATTACTTTGTCAAATTTAACTCAATTGAGTTGTTACTTGACCAAAATCAAACATAACTCATTCAAATTGAAGAAAGTACAAATTTAACTTTCATATATGTTATATTTGCATATGAATATCATCTAAATTTGAAATTTTAATCCAATTTGAAAGTTTCTAACCATGATTTTGTGGTGTATTTGGTTTAACTTTTCAAGTGTTCAATTTTGAAAATAAACCATTTTGGAAAATTTTGAAGTGTTTGGAAACGACTCAAAATAACTTTTTGAAACACTTTCAAAGTGTTTTAAACCGTTTTTATCCAAAGAATGTAAATAAAAATTACTTTTTAAAAAAACATTTTTTTTATCTAGTCGATCCAAATAGGCCTTCAATCTATATAATTAAATTCATTTGTTTATATTTCAATATTCATTTTTCTAATTTTCTTTCACTATTAATATCCAAACAGATATATGATGATTTTAATATAAGTTGAATTCTTGACCGATTATTTTAGATAATAGTATGTTTAATTAAAGTATGGGTTATGTATGTGGATTAATAATTTATCCTATTAGATTATTTTATTAGATTGGGCCATATTATGTGATTTAATTAATTAAGGTCCTAAATTCCTAATTGAGTATAGACTTAATGGATAGTTCCTAGTTAATTAGGGTTTAATGGGAACCTTAATTGAACTAGTATATAAAGAGCCCTTAAGCTATGGTCCCCAAGATACCAAAACAATAAGCAATCAATCTTTCTCCAATCTCATCTAGTGGAAGATCCCACTTAGGGCATTCGGAGTTGGGAGTTTTGGTTGAGGAAGACAATAACCATATAAAGCCATTATCAATTTGTCAATGGAACCTAGTACGTAAATATTCTTGACAATTTGGCATGAATGATCCTAAGGTTTATCTATTCAATATAGATATAAAGTAATTATGCTAACAAGTGGTATCATAGTATGGATTTCATGTTGGATTATTAGTTTTATGTATTTTCCATTGGTATTGTTGATTAAATTTTGGTTCCAATAAAGAATTTAAAGAATTAAAAAAAATGGCCGACTTACTATAGCAACATTGTAAATCTCACCAGCGGTAGGTTGGAAATCTCTACAGTCATTTTTTTCTTCGACAATATGTGTTCTTGCAACCCGTGTTCTTGTCCGTGGTATTTGGCATACCCATCACCGATTATGAATGATGTGCTAGTGGTGGATTAAAGTGAATTTTTTTATTGATTATTTTGATTGAACATGGTTTCCTAAAGTTCTATTATTGTCAAAATTGAGGATGTTCAGTTCAACATTCTTGACAAAATTCCACCAATATGATGAAATCTATTGAAAAAGGTTAAAGACCGACTGAAAGAGTTGGGTCTCTTACCACTACAAGTTTTGCCTATCAAGACTTTTGGTCAGTGACCGATTGGAGTTGTCGTCAGACGAAGGTATCGGTCAATCACCGATAAAAGTCTTGTTGATGGTTCTTGGTTTTAATTATCAATTTCTTATTTATTCTCTAGTTTTTAACGGATGACATTATGAATTCGATTTGAAATTTGATTAGTGATGAAAAAGTTAATGTTGTCGCTGTTTTTTTTAACTGAAAAATTATGTTAATACTTAATTGATGAATGAGTTTCTAAAACTCAATTGTGATTGATAATTTTGGACATCGATAGCTTTTTTTAAAGTTTTTATTAAAAAAAAATGATTGAATTAAGTGAATTTATTTTTTAATAGTTTGATAATATTTAATTTTTCAACTTTTTGGATTGATTGCTGATTGAATTTCTTGCCCGCGTTTCTAAGATTTCTTGATTAATAATTTGGTGAAATTCTTGAAAAGGGTTCTTAGTTATTGACTGATAAATTTGTGAATTAAAATCCACAATTTGATTGTTTTTGTGATATTCGCATGTTTATGTTACGTAAATTGTATTATGTGTATGCAATTATTAAGTGAATTTTGGTAAAGACTATTTGATGTTCTTCCTCCTTTATTTTTATACAATAATATTATTATACTATTGTATCTTATATTTTAGATTGAGTTGGTAAAAAATAATATGTTACCAAAGTAGCCTATATTATCTAAATTGGTTTAAATATGAAATACAAGATGTGCATATTCATGAATTTATGAGGATAATTATCGGCCCAAAGGAAGATAATTATTTGGCCAAATTGTGGGTATGCATGTGGTATTGATTATGTGGCAATTATAAGGATTGTTCATGTGAAAAATAGTCGGTCCAAAGAAATATTATTTTCTGACAGAGTTTATTGTTAGCATTTCGATTACTACGTTGAGAGTACCATTTACAGTTAGTGGTTTTTGCCCAAAGGTTGGACATCAATGTTGTGCTAGGTATATTGTTAAAGGGGCACACCACATACGTGACATTATTTTGTTATATTTTAATTGTGAGTATACGTTTTTTTGTTTGTTGTTTCAGGTGGTCTTACTCAAATATATGGAAATCTGAGTTTAATCCCTAAGTTGAATTGATCGAACTTCAAGAATTGGAAGGAAAGTCTAAAGATACTTCTCAAGTGTATGGATTGGGACCTTGCAATAAGGACTGATAAACCTACTTCTACTGAGAAACAACCAAATATGGCTAATATAGAGAAGTGAGAACGGTCAAATCGCATGTGTCTAATGATCATTAGGCACTCCATTCCATATTCTTTTCAGGGCTCTATCACGGAAAGTGAAAATGCCAATAAGTTCCTTGCTCAAATTGAGAAATTTTTTGCTAAAAATAAAAAAGTGGAAGTAAGTAGTCTTTTGACTTCTTTAACTTATATGGGTTATAAGGGCAATGGAAATATAATGGAGTACATTATGAAAATGTCCAATCTCGCAGTCAATAAAGACACTTGATATCGAGATAAATGAAAATTTACTCGTACGTCAAGTACTTATTTCTCTTCCTGTATAATTCACTCAGTTTAAAATAAGTTATAATACTCAAAAGGATAAATGGAGTATTAATGAGCTTATCTCACAATGTATCGAAGAAGAAAATAAGATTAAGAGAGAAATGAGAGAGTGTTCATTTGGCAACGGGCTCACATGATAAGAAGAAGAGGAAATTTGTCGATGCTGCAGATGGGACATCTCAGCAGAATAAAAACAAGAAACAAACTACTGAAAATCTGTCTTGTTTCTGCAAAATGAAAGGTCACTTCAAAAAAAATTGTTCCAAGTACGCCAAGTAGTGTGTAAAGAAGGGTAAACTTCTTACTTTGGCTTGTTGTGAAGTTAATTTAGCTTCTGTACCTACAGATACTTGGTGGGTAGATTCCAGTGCTACTACTTATATAAGTACATCAATGCAGGATTGCTTGTGGAGTCAGTCGCCAAGTGATGCTGAAAGATTCATCTATGTGGGCGATGGCAAAGCAGTTCCAGTTAAAGCTATTGGAAATTTTAGATTACGTTTAAAAACTGTTGTTATTTAGATCTGAATGAGACTTTTGTTGTACCGTCATTTAGACAGAATTTGGTTTTTCTTGTTCTTTTGAAAATAATAAAGTTAGTCTTTTTCAAGATTTTAAGCTTATTGGTATTGGTTCTTTAATTGATAGTCTATATATGCTTGATTTTTTTGCTTCATTCAACAAGATCCTATTATCTAATTCATGTGGTACAAACCGTAAATTAAATGAGGATTCCACTAAACAAGCGTTTAGGTCACATCTCTAAACAGAGAATTCAAAGACTTATGTTAGATGGAATTCTTGATTTCTTTGATTTAATTTACTTCGACATTTGTGTGGAATGCAGTAAGAGAAAATAGACAAACATAAGAAAGTTAGGTGCCAACAGATGCTCAGACGTCTTAAAATTAATACATACAGACATTTGTGGTCCATTCTCTATGGCTTCTTGAAATGGACAATAATATTTAATTACATTCATAGACGACTATTCAAGATATGGGTACCTATATTTAATTCATGAGAAGTCTCAATCTTTAGACGTTTTCAAGTTTTTCAAACTTCAACTTTGGAAAGAAAATTAAGGTTGTCAAATCTGATCATGATGGTGAATATTATAGTAGATATGATGGATCTGATGAACAATGTCCATGACCCTTTGCCAAATATCTAAAGGAATGTGGAATCGTCCCGCAATATACTATGTCGGGCAAACCCAATATGAATGGTGTAGTGGAAAGGTGAAATATGACACTTAAGGATATGGTAAGAAGTAGTATGATTAGTCATTCTTATCTACCAGAATCCCTCTAGGGTGAGGCACTAAACACTGCAGTATATATCCTTAATAGAATACCTAGTAAAGTAGTAGCTAAAACCCTTGTGAGTTATGGACAGGAAAGAAGCCTAGTATTAGGCATCTTCACATATGGGGTTGTCCAGCTGAGACTAGGCCTTACAGGCCTAATGAAATGAAAATTAGTCTCAAGAACTATTAGCTGCTATTTTTTGGGTATTCTAAGTGCTCTTGAGGTTTGAAGTTTTATGATCTCACTCTTAGATCATTGTTTGAGACGGAAAATGCTAGATTCCTTGAGGATATTGAGTTTGTGGGAAAAGATAACATAAGGAAAGTTGTCTTTGAAGAGGAATTAGTTTCTTTTCCTCATGTGGTTATAAATGATGTTTAGGCTCTAATTCCTGACTTCACTATTGAACCAACTATGGAACAAGACAATATTGAAGTCCCCGTTGTTGAACCTGAAGTTCAAACTCAGCAACCTCAGGAAGTGTCACTAAGAAGATCTACTAGAGAGAGAAGAAGTGCACTTTCAGATTATTATATTGTGTTTCTTCAAGAACATTAGAATGATGTAGGCGTAATGGAAGATGATCCAATCAACTTCCGACAAGCTTTACAAAGTTCTAACTTTTAAAAGTGGATAAGTGTCATGGAAGAGGAAATAAATCCATGAAAGATAATGACGTTTGGGAACTTGTCGAATTGCCATCAGGAGTGAAACCCATAGGTTGTAAATAGATATTTAAAACCAAAAGGGATTCACATGGCAATATTGAAAGATATAAGACTCATCTTGTTACAAAGGGTTTTACTCAAAAGGAAGGCATTGATTACAAAGAGACTTTCTCTCTGGATTCATTGAAATACTCATTTAGGGTAATCATGACACCGGTAGCTCACTTTGATTTAGAGCTACACCAGATGGATGTAAAAACTGTGTTTCTCAATGGGAACATTGATGAGACGATTTATATGATACAACCATAAAACTTTGTGTCTGATAATTCAAAGTCTATGGTGTGCAAATTGAAGGAATCTATCTACGGTCTCAAGCAAGCTTCTCGTCAATGGTATCACAAATTCCATAAAGTGATAACCTCCTTTACTACAACACTAACTACTTGGAAGGGAAGTCAGTCTTCGAGTTGCAATAGACTAATCTTTTAACCTTTTTCCAATCCGGAGTGAGTCTGTCCAAAGAAGCTCTTAAGAAGCAGAGTTTCACACGACAAAAAAGGTTTGGACTGAAGACGGAGAATATTTTTAAAGGATGCGTCTTCGGCCCTTCTATTACACGATCGTAAGATTTTATTTCGTTAACCCCCCTCCATTATATCGACTAGAAGTAGTCGACTGCATTGGGTCATCATTCTCGGGATCATACGAAAAAGAAATAAAAAAAAGAGGGTTTTGAGGTAAATATAATGGAAGATTGTGTGTATATCACAAGTTTAGTGGGAGTAAAGCAATCTTTCTCGTGTTATATGTCGATGACATACTCATAGCAAGTAATAATGTAGGTTTATTGCATGACACTAATAGATTTCTCAAAAGGAATTTTGAGATGAAGGATCTTGGTGATGCTTCTTTTGTATTAGGAATTGAAGTACGTCGAGATCATTCTCAAGATATTTTGAGATTGTCATAAAAGAACTACATTGAAAAGATTTTGGGTAAATTTGGCATGAAAGATTATGCACCAGGAGATACCCCAATCACTAAAGGTGATAAATTTCATTTAGGTCCATGCCCCAATACCACACTCGAGACTAAGGAGATGCAGAAGGTTCCCTATGCGTCGGCTGTTGGAAGTTTAATGTACGCTCAAGTATGCACGCGTCCAGATATTGCATTCATAGTTGGAGTGATTATTTCGTAGTCAGTCTTACACAATCTCAACGTGTAGAATACCCCCGCTCACATGTCTCTACATGAACGAACTGATCACATCGTTTATGACACTTTAAAAAATTAGTAACAATCACAAAGCCAATCATATTCAATAGTATCTCCAAAAATATGTACCCAACCTAATTCAAGTACTATGGACTGTTTAGGCTATTTTACTCAAACTGATCCAGTTTATGTCTCCATATAAAGTCCAAGTATTCATTACAATAGCCAAGGGTTCGTATTTTATTGGATTTAGAGTTATCAATTCATTTTTATTCAACAACATTTGTCTTAATAAACTTTATGTATGTTTGTTGTTTACAAACTACAAGTTTTAGGACATACAACCCAACAAGAATGTCTCAGTTCAATGAAGGGACAACTGACTACCATTCGGTGGCTTTTGTCCTAAATCAATAAAGCATCATTGCAAAAATTAGATGTTATTTGGGATTTATGTAGTTTTTGCTAAAATTGATTGGATGTTTTAAAGTTATACTAAAATTTAATGTAGATCAATTTGTTTCTTTTCAACAAAAATGTCAAAGTGTATTTTTCTGTTATTTGCCTCTAGTAATTTGATCGATTTTAATTATACAACTTGGAAAGATTCAATTAAAAAAAATTTGTGGTTAACAACCTCAACATCATCTTGACTAAGGATTGTCTTCAAGTCCATCCCCTTATGCAACACAAAATGTTCGTGATGCATATGAAATGTGGACGAATGCTAATAATAAGGCTCGAGTCTATATTTTGGCAAGCATACCTGATGCCTTAGCAAAAAGATTCTAAAGTATGGTCACTACATATTAGATCATACAATCAAAGCAAGAATTATTTCAACAAAAGTTCTCACAATTCAAGCAAAATAGGGTTGATGACGATGAAACCAGTATTGTCAGCTCCCTAGATAAACTCCCGCCATATTGAATGTCAAGTGACTAATAGAAAAAGAAAATATTGTTAAATCTAGTGAAGTTAATCAACAAGGACTATCCTCTGAGATGAAACTTGGAGTTTATGATATAGGTTATTGAGTTGATCCCACTACTCTTCGAAAGAGGAAAAACACTGAAGAAAATAAATTTGCTTTATTTGTCTTGGAGATGTGCTTAGTAGAGAATGATGATTTTGCCTGGATAGTTGATTCAGGAGCTACTAATCATGTGTGTTTTTCCTATCAGGATTTTAATTCTTGGAGACAATTAGTAACTGAAGAGATGACTTTCAGATCGGTGCTGGTGAGGCCATTTCAGCTGTTGCTATAGGCAACCTTAAGTTATTTTTGGACAAGAAATGATATATGTTATTGGATGATGTATGTGTAATTCCTCATATCAAGAGGAACTTAATTTCTGTTTCTTGTCGGATTGAACAAAAGTATTTCATATCCTTCTCTGAAAATAAAGTGTTTATTTCTAAGAATGAAATGGAACTAGGCTTTGTTTCAATAAAAAGTAACTTATATGTACTAATGTCGTTAGTTAAAAAGTCGTGTTAAATACTGAAATGTTCAAAACAGAAACAACTGTGAAAATACCGAGAGTTTATCCTAAAGAAAATGCCCATCTTTGGCATCTAAGGTCAGGTCACATTAATCTCAATAGGATTAAGAGATTGGTGAAAAGTTGACTTCTAAATGGTTTAGAAGAAAACTATTTACCTGTATGTGAGGCATGTCATGAAGACAAAATAACGAATTGACTTTTACTGGAAAAGATTATAGAGCCAAAGAGACCTTGGAACTTATACATTTAGATGTCTATGGTTCGATGAATGTAAAAGCACGAGGAGAGTATGAATATTTTATCTCTTTCATAGATGATTATTCTAGATATGGGTATATATACCTAATGCAACATAAGTCTGAAGAACTTGAAAAGTTCAAAGAGTATAAGACCGAAGTTTAGGTAAAAAGATAAAAACACTACGATTTGATTCCAAAACTATATGATAGAACTTGGAATTACGTACCAACTCTCAGCCCCCGGTATACCTCATTAGAATGGTGTATCAGAAAGGAGAAATAGAACTCTATTGGACATGGTTCGGTCTATGATGAGCTATGCTCAACTTTCTGACTCGTTTTGGGGATATGTAGTAAAGACTGTTGTTTATATTTTGAACAACGTTCCCTCAAATAGTGTTTCTGAAACACATTTTGAGTTATGGAGAGGTCATAAAGGTAGTTTACGCCACTTTAGAATTTGGAATGTCCAACCATGTGCTAATGGCAAACCCCAAAAAGTTGGAACCTTGTTCAAAAGTATGCCTATTTGTAGGCTACCCCAAGGAAACAAGAGGTGGGTACTTCTTTGATCCAAATGAGAATAAAGTGTTTGTGCCGACAAACGCTACCATCTTAGAAGAAGACCACATAAGGGATCATAAACCATGAAGAAAAATTTTTTTAAGTGAAATTTCTAATGAATCTACTCAGACTTCAACAAAAGTTGTTGAAGGGACTGATACATCAACAAGAAATGTTGATATCAGTTCATATAGTCATTCACATCCTTCTCAAGAGTTGAGATTACCTCGACGTGATGGAAGAGTTATGAACCCACTTGTATGCTACATGGGTTCAATAGAATCCCAAGACATCATAGTTGATGATGGTGTTAAGGATCCATTGTCTTATAAATAAGCAATGAAAGATGTTGACAAGGATGAATGGAATAAAGTCATGAATCAAAAACTAAAGTCTATGTACTTCAATTTTATCTCAGAGTTTGTAGATCAACCTGATGGGGTAAAACCTATAGGTTGTAAATGGATGTATAAGAGAAAAAGAGGTGTAGATGGAAAGGATCCAGACCTTTAAAGCTAGACTTGTGGCAAATGGTTATACCCAGGTTAAGGGAGTGGATTATAAAGAAACCTTCTCACCTATTGTCATGTTATATTAGAGTTCTCTTGCCCGTAGCCACATATTATAATTATGAAATATGGCAAATGGACGTCAAGCTTGCCTTTTTGAATGACAATCTTGAAGAGACCATCTACACGAATCAACTAGAAGGTTTCACTAAACAAGATCAAGAGCAAAAGGTTTTCAAACTTAATCGGTCCATTTATGGACTGAAACAAACATCTCGATCTTTGAATATAAGATTTGATACTACGATCAAATCTTGTGGTTTTAATCATAATGTTGATAAGCCTTGTATTTACAAGAAAATGATCAACGGTTCAGTAACTTTCCTCGTGCTATATGTGGATGATATCCTACTCATTGAGAATGATGTAGGTTTGCTAATTGATGTAAAGAAATGGTTGGCTGCCCAATTCCAAATGAAAGATTTCGGAGAGGTACAGTTTGTTCTAGGGATCCAGATTATTAGGGATTGTAAGAACAAATGTTGGCATTGTCTCAAGCATCGTATATTGACAAGATGCTTGTCAAATATTCAATGCACAATTCCAAGGAGGGTTTATTACCTTTCAAACAAGAAATTTTATTGTCTAAGGACCAGTGTCCTAAGACTCCTCAAGAAGTTGAGGCAATGAGAAAAATTCCCTATGCATCGGCTATTGGTAGCCTTATGTATCCAATATTATGTACAAGACCTGATATTTGCTATACAGGATTAGATCACTGGACAACAGTCAAAATAATCCTCAAGTACCTTTGGAGAACGAGGGACTATATGTTTATGTATGGAGATAAGAATAGGATACACAGGCTTTGACTTTGAGACTGATCGGGATTCTCGAAAATCCATATCAAGATTAGTGTTTAATTTGAATGGAGGAGCTATAGTTTGGCGAAGCATCAAGCAATGATGCATCGCAGACTCCACTATGGAAGCCAAATACGTAGTTGCTTGTGAAGTTACTAAAAAGGCTGATTGGCTCAAGAAGTTCTTTACTAATTTGGAAGTTGTTCTAAATATGTTTTTGCCCATCACACTTTATTGTGATAATCTATGAAGCACAGACACAGATACGACTATACGATACGGATACGATCAGATACGACGATTTGTTAATTTCTAAAAAACTAAGATATGGATACGTATAAGGATGCGTCATTTTTTTATATATATTTTTTAATATATATATTTCTAAAAAATGAGGATACTGATACGTTGAAGATACATTTTTTTTAAAAAAAAAAATCTAGGATATAGATAAATTTAGCATACAAATTAATAACAATAGCACAAAATATAATACAAACACTGAAATTCAATACAAAAAAAAAGCAACATCTAAGATGTTGAAGTACAATAGTTAATAAAATGCAATAGAAAAGTTACTCATATTGCAAAGAAGAAAAAGAAGAATATTAGAGAGAGAAGTATGAATATAAACAAAGAATTTATTGTTGAAGATATCCAAATGGTTATTTTGGTGGATTTTGTGGGGACTCGAATGTGAAGATGTAGATTAGATGATTCTAGTCTAGGATTTGGTCCGTCATTTTTTTTCTTCTTTTAGTTTTGGACTCGAGTAGTGAGCTTTTTAAATAGGTTTCCTTATTTTAGATTGGGAAAGATTAAATGAGTTACTTGTCTTTTTTCTTAAAAAAGGTATGCATAGAAATAGACAAGTCAAATCGTGTGCTAGATACGTATCTAGAAAGTATCTGAAAGTATAGATACGTTAAATTGCGTGTCAGATACGTATCTAGAAAGTATCTAGAAGTATTAGTATCTGATACGTATTTGATACTGATTCTTTGCCTCACATGAAGTATTTATGCTTCATAGGTGATAATAGTGGAGCTGTGGCAAATTTTAAGAAACCTAGGTGTCATTGAAGAGCCAAACACATAGAATAGAAATATCACTTGATTCGGGAGATTGTGCATCGAGGTGACGTGATTTTCATGAAGATTGCTTTAGAGCACAACGTTGTTGATCCGTTTACAAATACTTTCACGACTAAAGTGTTCGAGGGTCATCTAGAAAGTTTAGGTCTACGAGACATGCAGCATATTGTCTAGGAAAAGTGGGAGATGTTACTATTGGGGATGATGCCCTAAACTCTCTTGTTCTGTAGTTTGTAAACAACATTTTGAAGAAACGCTTGTGATATATAATATATGATATTTTCTTCACTTTTTGTCTATGAACATTGGATGTTTTTATTTGCTTTTCTACAAACCTGTATGTGGAGACATACAAGTGGATAATGTTTTAAGTGATAACCAAAATGGTCTATAGTATATGGATATAGGAGGGAAACCTTATCCTGTTAACGCTACGAATGCGGCCCACTTTGTAGAATAGTTACAAGTATTATGACTTGCTACAGATGGTCTGATCCTGATCATTCATGTGGGGACATGTGAGCAGGGGGTTCTATACAAAGAGTTTCTATAAGACCGGACCACAAAGTGCTATACTTCCTTACCAGACTCGTTTTGGGGTTTTGCAGTGGAGACTGTAGTGTATTATAGAGCACGGTCCACGTAGTAAGGTAGTGTTACGTGAGCTTTCCAACAAAACTACTGATATTTCAACAACAACTATTGAAAGGCCTACTTCATTAGTAAGAGTTGTTGATGATAGTTCATCTAATAGGTCGGTTGCACCTCAAGAGTTGAGGGAACCTTGACGCAGTGGGAGGGTTGCGAATCCACCTGTTCACTATCTAGATTTCACGGAAATCTTGGCTATGGTAGTCAACGGTGACGTTGAGGATCCATTGTCTTATCAGAAGGCAATGGAGGATGTTGACCGGGATGAATGGGTCAAAGCTATGGATCTCGAGATGGAGTCGATGAACTTCAACTCAGTATGGGATCTTTTAGATCAACCTGATGGGGTTAAACCTATAGATTGTAAATGGATCTATAAGCAAAAACAGGGTGCCGATGGGAAGGTGCAAACCTTCAAGGCCCAACTAGTGGCAAAGGGTTATACTCAGGTAGAAGGAGTAGACTATGAGGAGACTTTCTCGTCTGTTTCCATGTTGAAGTTAAGCCGCATCCTCCTGTCCATTGCCACTTATTATGATTATAAAATTTGGCAAATGGATGTCAAGACGACCTTTCTAAATGATAATTTTAAAGAGACTATTTATATGTGACAGCCCAAGGGATTCATTGCCCAAGGTCAAGAGCACAATATAGGATCTAAATGCAACACTAGAGGGGGTGAATAGGGTTGACTACCAATTTTTAAAAAATAATTTTATCTTCAAACAATGTTCAATAAAGTTAACCCATTAATTTGATTAAAGAAAATTTATGCAAGACAAAACTTAAATCATGCAAGCTATGATAACTTCAAATTTAAAGACAATTTAATCAAGGATAAATTTAAATAACACACTAAAAATTAAATCATGCAATTAGGAAAGATTAAAAAAATAACTAAGACAATAAGCAAAAAATTTGAAAACAAGAAATAAAAGAGAGAGAGGAAGAGAAAATACCGGGAATTATAGTGGTTCGGCAAATTGCCTACTCCACTCTCCAAGACTCCTTCTTGGATATTTCACTAAGTGATCCTCTTGCAGATGAGGACCAAACCGACACGCGACCCTCTTTTTCCTAGGCTAAAGAGAAACCCAAGATCCTTTTTACTGGTTCAGGATCAAACCAGTTTCTTTTTCTCACAATCCAAGGTGTATCCACACCTTAATATAATTCCCAAAAATTAAAAGAAAACCTCGCAATATTACCTCTTGAAGGCTAAATACACAAGTTACGCACTCAAAACAAAAAAACTCATAAAAATAACTCTAGGCCAATTTAGGAGCAATGGAGGACAAAAAATTGAGAGTAGAGAGGATTGAGAGCTTAAGACTTGATAGCTTTTTTTTTTTTTTTTTTTTTTTTGTGTTGTATCAATGAAGAGTAAAATCAAGTCGAATTTATAGGCGAGGGGGGATAAATTTTGGCCATTGGATATGATTGCAAATGAAGGGTGGAGATTGAATAAAAATAGAAAGGAAAGGATTTGTAATTAAGAGAGGAATTTTGAAAGATTGGAATTATTGAGATTTGGAGAATAAAAGGATTTGAAGGATGAAAATTTAGGAAGGAAATCAAATTTGAAAAAGGCTTAAATTTGTGTGAGAATTTTGGAGAAAATTGGATCAGGAAATTAAAGAAAAATAAGGAAATAAAAATAAAAATAAAAAAATAGCCAGATGATATGAGCACCACGCTTACAGGAGAGGAGATTGAGTGTCACGCGCCGCATTTTGTGAAGAAACCGTAGGCACGTGCGGCGCACGCGTGCGTCCGCACGTGAAGCTGGGTGACCGCCACATGTCATTATCTCATTCGTCCACGGTCACCACTCGTCACTGCCACATCATGTGCTATGTCAGCAAAAAGGTGACCGGTTGGAGCACCACGTCATCAATATTGACCGTTTGTGTGCCACGTCAACCGTCACGTCGGGTTGCCACGTGTCATTGCCACATTGGATTTCCTCTCCAATCTTCTTTTGCTTATAACTTTCTCGTTTGAACTCTGATTTGAGCGATTCAAATTGCGTTGGAATCGTCTTTCCAAGCTCTACAAGATAGTGACTCTGAAACACTGAAAATGTTAGTACAAAAAATTTGAGTTTGTTATCATCAAAATACCTTGTTTGATTGAAGCCCTAAAGCTAACAATCTCCCATTTTTTGATGATGACAAACCACTATAATACCAAAAATACTTCTCCCCCTTTTGTTATCAACAAAAAGATATACAAGTGATTTTTCTCCTCCTTAATCATATAAATAATGCTCCCCCTCAATAAATTATAACACATAAATTCAAGAAATATGAATAATGCTCCCCTATCAAACATAATTAGGCAATTCTAATAATACCAAGTGCAAGTCTATTTTTACAAAAGGCTTCTTCATTTAATGCCTTTGTAAGAATATTTGCTACCTGGTTCTCAGTATTAAGATAATTAATGACAATATTCTTATTTTGCACATGCTCTCGAAGAAAATGATGTCTAATATCTACATACTTTGTTCTAGAATGTTGAATGAGATTTTTAGTTAAATTAATTGAACTAGTATTATCACAAAAGATTGATACTTGTTCAAAATTTAAACCAAAATCGCGCAACGTTTGTTTCATCCATAAAACTTGAGAACAACAACTAGCAACAGCAATATATTCAGCCTCAGTGGTAGATAATGCAACAGAATTTTGCTTTTTACTATACCAAGATACTAAAGAACTACCTAGAAAATGACATGTTCCACTAGTACTTTTTCTATCAGTTCGTCACCAGCAAAATCAGCATCAAAATATGCAATCAAATCTAAAGATGCATTTTTAGGATACCATAAGCCTAAATCAACGGTACCAAGCAAATATTTAAGAATTCTTTTTACAACATGTAAGTGTGATTCTTTAGGACATGATTGAAATCTAGCACACATGCATACACTAAACATAATATCAGTCTTACTCGCAGTTAAGTAAAGCAAGGATCCGATCATACCTCTATAAACTTTAATATCTATGTTTTTACCTTTTTCATCCTTATCAAGATTTGTAGTGGTACTCATCCGGGGTCTTTGCTACTTTCGCATTATCGAACTTAAACCTTTTGAGTAGAGCCTTTGTGTACTTCTCTTGATTTATGAAGATTCCATCTTCAAGTTGTTTAATTTGAAGCCCAAGGAAGAATGTAAGTTCTCCCATCATGCTCATTTCAAACTCACTATGCATACACTTAGAAAATTCTTCACAAATAGAAGAGTTAGTAGCACCAAATATAATATCACCAACATAATTTACACTAATAAAATATCATTATCTTTAATTTTGATAAAAAAGAATAGGTATCATAAGTCCCATTTTAAAACCATTTTCTAGCAAAAATTACTCAAACAGTCATGGGCCAAGCTCTAGAGCTACATTTAGTTTAAGACCATAAGTGCTTTAATTTAATTTAAAAACATGATTTGGATTATCAAAGCTTTCAAAACCAGGAGTTTGTTCAACATACACTTTCTAAGAAAGCACTTTACATCCATTTGAAATAAAGTAATTCTTATGAGATGCAAATGCAAGCAGCATGCGAAATAGGTTATAATCTAGCACAAGGGAGGCAAAATGTTTCCTCATATCTATTCTCCTTCTTCTGACTATAGCCTTGAACAACTAGTCTAGGCTTTTATTTCTTAACAATATTACCAGATTCATCCATTTTTTTTATCCATTTAGTACCTATAACAGGATGATCACTAGGACGCGGGACTAGTTCCCACACATTATTTCTTTCAAAATTGATTAATTCTTCTTGCATAGTAGATTAACCAGAACTCATTCAGATTCAGCATTCTAAAAGGACTTTGGTTCAATTGAGACATAAAAAGCAAACATTATAAAGGCAATTAAAAGAAGAGCGAGTTCTTACCCCTTGAGATACATCACCTATTATTAACTCCTGAGGATGGTGAGTGGAGAATCTCCAATCCTGAGGGAGGGATTTCCTTCTGGCTCTTTCTAAGATTCATTTAGATTACTGCTTCCCTATCTTTAATACTAAGATCTTCAACAGGTATTTCTAATTTCTCACTAGCAGAAACTTTATTAGGGCAACATGTGTTTCATCAAAACAAACATTATTGACTTTCAAGTACATGAGTTCTGTTCATTAAAAACTCTATATGTTTTACTACATGTAGAATATCCTAAGAATATTGCCAATGTCCGTTTTTTTACTCAAACTTTCCAAGTTTCCCTTTGTCTTTTCAAAATAAAACATTACAACCAAAGACTTGAAATAGCTAATATTTGGAGTTTTATTAGTTAAAAAGCTCATAAGGATTTTATCTAAAACAAGTCTTATTAAAACACGATTTCATTACATAAAGATGCGTATTACAGCTTCAGGCCAAAAAGATTTGGTAAATCATATTCATTAGCATGGAGGTAGCTAATTCTTGTAAAGATTGAATTTTCCTTTCTATAACACCATTTTTGTTGAGGTGTCTTTGGAGAGGAAAAAATAATGAGAAATTCATTTTTCTTCACAAAAAATTTTCAAAAAGAAGCATTTTCAAATTCTCCTCCATGATCACTTCTAATTTTCGAAATCATTAAAACCTTTTTTCATTTTGAATTTTTTTAAAAGGCTAATAAAATATTTTAAAGGCTTCATCCTTCATTTGAGATAAAAATTAAAAACCAAAGTAAATTCTTCGAAAATCATCACTAACAAAAGTATAATGTTTTCCACTTAGACTTGCAACTCTTAGTAGGTCCAAAAATGGATCCATATATACAGTTGCCAAAGCGTCTGAGAATTATAAACCATCTTTTCTAGGTTGAAAGAAGACTTAGTTTGTTTACCCATTGACAAGCATCACAAACTTTATCTTTTTCAAAGTTTAATTTTGGAGAACTCCAACAAGGGAATTTCTTATATATTTGAAAGTTAAATGCATGCTAGCATACCTAACCTTCTATGTGCCATTAACACCGATCTCATTAATGTGATAAACATTTATTTTTTCTTCGATATGGACATCTAATAGATATAAAGTACAACATTTATTATCTCTATTCCTACAAATGAAATTTTCCATCACATTGTCAATTTTCTATTGTACATTTTTATCACTAAAAATTACTCTATATCCTATTATCACATAATTGGACTAATACTTAATAAATCATGCTTTAAACCATCAACCAACAAACATTTTCAATAAGGAAAATTTGAACGTTACAATATACTTTGCCAACATTACCCTTTTTATTGTCACCGAAGGTACGTCCTCCATCTTTCTTTTCTGGTATGTGATTTTGTTGGTTCCGCCAGTCATTATTTGGCGATGTCCAAGTAACTTATTCTTTTAATCGGATCTTCAAAACTGCCTGAGAAGAAAAATAAGGATTCATAGTCTGTAAATTAGGATACCCAAATTTGTTTGGGAATCTTGCGGGTTTAAGCTAACAAAAATTTAGGAATCCATTCTCTTTTCTCAATCATATATATTGATTTTTCTTAAATTGCAATGCATAAAACTTTATGACATGTTTTCCATATGCATGAAAAATAATAGAACCTTCTTTGACAAAGTATTTGTAAATTTCTTTTTGTTTTTTAGTGAGGTTTAAACCTAAGCCACTTTTATCAAATATGCATTGTTGTTTATCCATCATGATATCTAAATTCTTTTTCCCATTTTGGTAAACTTAAAAGATGGAGACGAAATATCTTCATTTTTATTTTCTAATAATTTATACTCTTCTTTTAAAGGATGCAAATTGGATTATATAAATCTATATCTTTTCCTTAATGTCTCATTTTTCTCTTTTTAGATTATCTAGCTCAATTAATAAATTATTATTTTCAAGAGCTAATTATGTATTTTTCTTCCTAAGAGACATATATTTGCAACCTAGTTTTCAAATTTCAATCTCTTAACATCTCATTATTGTCGCATCAATGAGCTCATATCAAAGTAAGGGTTTCAGGACTTACTTCATCGTGTCGGCTCGGTCGTCGTCTCTAAAAGCCATGAACGCACAATTTGCTTCTTCCTCGCTTTCAGATCGGCTTTTCTCGCTTTCGTCCAAGTTACGCTTTCCATGGGCATTTTAATTTCTTTTTGAAATGGCTTTTCTTTGAGGACTTAGTCTCACTTCACGTGTCCGGGCTGCTTGCATTTCATAACAGATTGATTTGT
>NC_052352.1:4023915-4168374 GCF_009727055.1 Benincasa hispida | reverse complement strand
CGCGAACTCCTCATCATTTAGTTCAGCTTCAGTTTCAGAGTCCTCTTGAACTTGAGTGGACTTTAATGCTAGGCTCTTCTTCTTTTTGACATCTTCTTCCACATTGGCCTTCATGATTATCTCATGTGTCATGAGAGATCCAATGAGCTCCTCCAGTGGAAGTTTTAAGAGGTCTTTTGCTTCTTGGATCGCCGTCACCTTAGCTTCCCAACTCTTAGGCAACGATCTAAGAATTTTTCTCACATTTTCAAAGGTGGTATAAGATTTTCCTAATCCCTTCAAAGCATTAACAATATTCGTGAACCTAGTAAACATTTCAGACATAGTTTCATTTACATCCATTTTAAACAATTCATAATTATGAACTAACATGTTAATCTTTGACTCTTTAACTTGATTACATGAGTTACTTCAAGCATATCCCAAATTTCTTTAGCAGAATTACATGCAGAGACTCAATTAAACTCATCAGGACATAATGCACAAAACAGACAGTTCATGGCTTTAGCATTAATAGAAAACTTCTTTTTATCTTCATCATTAAACTCTTTTTCTTCCTTAGGAATATAATTATTATCAACTATCTTAGTAGGAATTAAAGGACCATTAAAAACAATTTCCCATAGATTATAGTCAATAGAAATAAAATAAATTCTCATCCTAGTTTTCCACCATGCATAATTATTTCCATCAAACAAAGGTGGCCTAGTGGTAGATTGACCTTCACCATATCCATTTATTCCAATAGTTGTCATAAGCTCGAACAATAAAGTTTTTCGAAAAAGGAAGAGAATATAATGATTTTTTTAAAGATTTTTATAAAGAGAAATACTTTTCCAAAATTTAGATTTTAATCAAAAACATTTTAAAGATCAAGAAGTAGAGAAAAAAATAAGGTTTTAATAACCAATTTTCAAGGAAAAAATTTCTAATGAAAACGACTTTTAAAACTCAAATTTTCAATTTTTTTGCAAAAATTAGAAAAATTCCAGATTTAATAAGATTAAAAAAACAGAATGTAAAATCAAGGAAAAAATTACAAAACCTGTTTTAAATAAGAAAATCGAGCTACCCGCTCTGATACCAATTGTAGGATCTAAAGGCAACACTAGAGGGCAGTGAATAAGGTTGACTACTTTAAAATATAATTTTATCTTCAAACAATGTTCAATAAAGTTAACCCACTAATTTGATTAAAGAAAATTTATGCAAGACAACTTAAATCATGCAAGCTATGATAAATTCAAATTTAAAGACAATTTAATCAAGGATAAATTTAATTAACACACTAAAAATTAAATCATGCAATTAGGAAAGATTAAAAAAATAACTAAGACAATAAGCAAAAAAATTTGAAAACAAGAAATAAAAGAGAGAGGAAGAGAAAACACTAGGAATTATAGTAGTTCGGCAAATTGCCTACTCCACTCTCCAAGACTCCTTCTTGGGTATTTCACCGAGTGATCCTCTTGTAAGTGAGGACCAAACCGACACACGATCTTCTTTTTCCTAGGCTAAAGAGAAACCCAAAATCTTTTCTACTGGTTCAGGATCAAACCAATTTCTTTTTTTCACAACTCAAGGTGTACTCACATCTTAATACAATTCCCAAAAATTAAAAGAAAATCTCACAATATTACCTCTTGAAGGCTAAATACACAAGTTGAGCACTCAAAACAAAAAAAACTCATAAAAATAACTCTAGGCCAATTTAGGAGCAATGGAGGACAAAAAATTGAGAGTAGAGAGGATTGAGAGCTTAAGACTTGATAGCTTTTTTTTTGGTGTATCAATGAAGAGTAAAATCAATTCGAATTTATAGGCGAGGGGGATATATTTTGGCCATTGGATATGATTGCAAATGAAGGGTGGAGATTGAATAAAAATAGAAAGGAAAGGATTTGTAATTAAAAGAGGAATTTTGAAAGATTGGAATTATTGAGATTTGGAGAATAAAAAGGATTTGAAAGATGACAATTTAGGAAGGAAATCAAATTTGAAAAAGACTGAAATTTGGTGAGAATTTTGGAGAAAATTGGAATAGGAAATTAAAAGAAAATAAGGAAATAAAAATAAAAAATAAAAAAATAACCGGATGATATGAGCACCACGCGCACAGGGGAGGAAATTGAGCGTCACATGCCGCATTTTGTGAAGAAACCGTGGCACATGTGGCACACGCGCGCGTCCGCGTGTGAAGCTAGGTGACCGCCACTAGTCATTATCTCATTCGTCTACGGTCGACACGTCACTGCCACATCATATGCCACGTCATCACCATGTCAGCAAAAAGGTGACCGGTTGGAGCTCCACGCCATCAATATTGACCGTTTGTGTGCCACGTCAGCCGCTACGTCGGATGCCACATCATCAAGGTGCCACGTGTCACTATCGCGTTGGATTTCCTCTCCAATCTTCTTTTGCTTATAACTTTCTCATTTGAACTCTGATTTGAGCGATTCAAATTGCGTTGGAATCCTCTTTTCGAGCTCTACAAGATAGTGACCCTGAAACACTGAAAATATTAGTACAAAAAATCTGAGTTTGTTATCATCAAAATACTTGGTTTAATTGAAGCCCTAAAGCTAACACAACAAGTTTACAAACTGAATCGGTCCATTTATGGGCTGAAACAGGCGTCTCGATCTTGGAATATTCGGTTTGATACTGCGATTAAATTGTATGACTTTGACCAAAACGTTGATGAGCCTTGTGTCTACAAGAAGATCGTCAACGGTTCAATAGTTTTCCTAGTGTTGTATGTAGATGATATCCTATTAATTGGGAATGATGTAGGACTACTAACTGTAATTAAGAATTGGCTAGCAACCCAATTCCAAATAAAGATTTGGGAGAGGCTCAGTTTGTTCTGGGTATACAGATTTTTCGGAATCGTAAGAACAAAGTGCTAGAACTATCTCAGACATCATACATTGACAAGATGTTGCTCAAGTACTCGATACAGAACTCCAAAAGGGGCCTACTATCATTCAGGCATGGAGTTACTTTGTCTAAGGAAATTTGTCTTAAGATGCTTCAAGAGGTTGAGGAGATGAGACGAGTCCCATATGCATCTGTCGTTGACAGTTTGTTGTATGTGATGCTTTGTACTAGATCAGACATCTGTTATGCTGTGGGAATAGTCAATAGGTATCAATTTAACCCAAGCCAGGTCACTGGACCGTAGTTAAGAATATCCTCAAGTATCTTCAGAGAACGAGGGACTACATGCTCGTGTATGAAACTAAGGATTTGATCCTTACTAAAAACATGGACTCTGACTTTCAGACTGATAAGGGCTCTTGGAACTTCACTTCAGGGTCAGTTTTTACTCTTAACGGAGAAGTAGTAGTGTGGCGAAGCACTAAACAAGGGTGCATCACCGATTCCACGATGGAGGCCTAGTATGTAACGATTTGTGAAGCTGCTAAGTAGGTCATTTGGCTCAGGAAGTTCCTGATAGATCTGGAAGTTGTTCTAGACATGTCTAGGCCCATCACCCTCTATTGTGACAATAGTGGTGTTATGGCAAACTCCAAGGAGCTCAAGAGTCACAGGCACGACAAACACATAGAGCGGAAGTATCATCTCATCCGCAAGATAATGCGTCGAGGGGACATGATTATCATGAAGATCGCTTTAGAGACAACATTGCTAACTCGTTTACGAAGGCTCTCACAGATACAGTGTTTGAGGGTCACCTTTAGAGCATGGGTCTATAGGACCGCCCACAACTGGACTAGGGAAGTGGGAGATATTTTTGTATTGGGCCTTATTTCCCTAGTTTATTGTTTTGTACTAGTTATTTATACACTCCACTCACTTTAGAACAAGTGGGAGATTGTTGGGGATAATGCCCTAAACTCTCATGTCCTGTAGTTTGTAAACATAATTTTAAACAAATATAATATATGATATTTTCTTCACCCTTGTCTATGAACATTGGATATTTTATTTGCTTTACGACAAACCAATAAACTAAGATCCCCAGTTGTCATTTGTAACTTAAGCATGTATGTGGAGACATACAAGTGGATCATGTCTTAAGTGATAACCAAAATGGTTTGTAGTATATGGATATAGGAGGGAAACCTTATCGTAACGCTACGGATGCGGCTCGCTTTGTAGATAAGTTACAAGTGTTGTGACTTGCTACAGATGGTCTGATCCTGATCATTCATGTGAGGACAATGCAAGCGGGGCATCCTGTACAAAGAGTTTATATAAGACCGAACCACGAAGTGATATAGTCCCGTTATAACACCGTTCGAACAGAGACTTCATTTCACTAGGATGACCATAGATAACATGACCTTAATCCAGAGTGATTGGAACTCCTGCCTTTGATTTGCATGGGTGCGAGTGGCCAGATCACCAATTCAAACCTACCACTTTGGGGATTCGTCTGATTTGGGAGCTGGGAACTTAACTATACAAGATGAAATTCACTCCTTCCCCGAAGCAAGGGTAAGTAGATAGATTGCTCCCTTAAGGGCTGATCTCGATGCTTGAACGATGTGGCACCACACACTTTCTCATGGCCTGAAAGATGTCCACATGTAGTAAGACTATGTTGTATTGTTCATTAGAGGGATCAATGGTACTTAAGAAGTTAAATGTAACTATAGGGGCAAAACAGTAAATTCACCCACTTGTACTTACAAACATCTATGAAGGGTTATCGTACTGTTGATTGGTTATATTCGATGGACACAGAAATATATTTGTGATGAAAAGAGTGCAACTGTCGGTCTTTAGTGGAATTTTCTGGCAATTAATGGATGGTGGATTTCGTGGCTAAAGAGTTTAGTCAGTTATTCACGTACCGTTGGAGCTTTGAGCCATAGGTCCATAAGGTCCCCTTAGTAGCTCAATGGATTCCAGTTAAGAATCAGTTTTTGGGTTAGTTTGAAGTGTTCAAATTGATAAGAGGGCGTTCGATTATATATGATATGATTGAATGGGTTGATTATATATGATATGATTGACTTTATGTATGAGATACATTATTTGGAGGAAAATGATATAAATATGATTTATATCTAGTAGAGGAGAAAAAGACAATGGTCAATGTATTGCATATGATGTGATATTAAACCATAGGTTAATGAATATAATATGATTATATTTATTATTTAATTTGGATAATTATAGGATAATTGTGTCAGCGTTTTCTCCGTAACCGTGTGATAGTGGGAGGTTGTTTTCAGTTTTCATTACTGAAGAATAAAATGAAAATCGTTTTAATTTTGCAAAGGGATCGGTCATTCGCTCACGAAAGTTGTATACTGCCTATCGCATAGCAAACCGAGAGCCTACATGATATCTCAGCGTTTCTACATGATCGTATACACACGCGCTTCTTTCAAAACGATCGCATAGGATTTGTTAAACGATCGTCTAGCTCTTTCCTAAACGATCGTGCGCCTGAGCATTTACTAAATTATCATCTATATGATTGTGGCCTATCTACTAATCGATTGTGTACCTTCTTTTAAACGATCAAGCATCGTCTATATGATAGACACCAGTCTTCTCCCACTTACTTAGTCGTGGTATACGATCTTCCTTTCTTCCTTCCCTCTACCAAATCCAATAGAGTCCACACCTCCTGAATTCTTACACCGAGAATACCGAGGGTTCTAAGTGGTGGTGTCCTCCCTATTGCTGTGTTCGTGTGACGACCGTTCATAGGTAAACGGCCGGGTTTTGGTGGACGGTTTGCTTGGACTTTTCCAGAGAGAGCGAGAAGAGCATTCCTTGGAGGAGAATAAGTTTTTATGAAGAAGAGTCTTCAACTAGTATGTAGTCGTTCTCTTATTATTTAATTGTTAAAAACATGCCTGTAATTAGTTGTTAAATGCACATCTATTCTGTTAGATTGTAAATGTGGTAATTCTGTCATAATGAGTTTGGAACGATCTGCTTCTGCTTAGAGGTACTCTTGTATAAGAGTTCATTCAGTTACTGGGGTATAGAGTATGCCCTAGTTTATTGTATTTTATACTTTATTTGTATTGTACATTTGGCTCCTTAAGCTTTAGGACAAGTAGGAGATTATTGGGATTGGTGTCCTAAATCTATATTGTTTTCTCGTAGTTTGTAAACATTGTACAAAAAAATTGTTATTAATAAAATAATTATTGTTTTATGAGCATTTACCCAATCCAATAAACTAAGATCCTTAGTTATTTTATGTTTAAACATGTATGTAGAGACATACAGGTGGATCATGTTTAAATGATAACCTAAATGGTCTGTAGTAGATGGACCCCTGGTGACAATACAAATACGACTTCATTTGTAGATGTTGCAGATGTTGTAAAGTACTACAAATGATCTAATCCTGATCATTCATATGGAGACATGTGAGCGGGAGTATCCTATACAAAGAATTTGTATTAGATCGAACCACGACTAATTTCATTATATGCCGTTAATAGTAGAGACTTACATTTCACCAGGATGACCATAGGTGACATGACCTGAATCCTGAGTGAGTTGTGAATTTCTGGCTATGAAGGCAATCCTTTGATTTGCGTGGGTGAGAATGGTCAAATCGTCGACTCAATATGCCTACCATTTTGGGCATTCATCTAATTGGAGAGTTGGGAACACATCTGCACAAGACGAAATTCACTCCTTCCTTGATGTCAGGGTAAGTAGATAAATTATTCCCTTAAGGGCTGATTTTGGGGCTTGAACGATGTGACCACACCCTCTCTTGGCCTGACAGGGATTTGGTCATAGTTGGACTATGACTTATTATTCACTAGAGGGATCAGTGGTACTTAAGGAGTTAGATGTAACTATAGGGGCAAAACGATAATTTTGGCCCGATTGTACTTACAAGCAATTTGTAAAGGGTCATCGTACTTTTGACTGGTTATATTCAATGGACACAAAAATATATCTGTAGTGCGAAGAGTGTAGCTGTCGGGTTTTAGTGGGGTGCCTGACAGTTAATCGATGTTAAATAATTTAATTAAAGGAGTTTAATTAATTATTCCAAAACTAGTCGTTAGACACAAACCTAAAATAATATTAAATTCATTTTCTTTTTAAAATCAATCAAAAAATCAAAAGCCCACCATGTGTCACTCCTCTGTTGCTCTAAGTGGCAAAGTTCCATTGAAGCTTCAAACTAAAGATCCATGAGGTCCCTCTATAGCTCAACAAGGATTTAATGAGAATCAATTTTGGATGAATTTGAATTTTTTAAATTAATTGAGGGAATTAATTATATGTGATATAATTAATTTAATTTAATTATATAGGATATAATTACTAAAATTTATTTGATACATTATAATATAAAGTTTATTTGAGAGGAAATAAATATTTGAGTATGATTCAAATATTAATTATATGAATTGGATTCATATAACTGAATTTAATATAAATGTCATTAATGAGAGAATTAAAACTATAGGTTATATTGTATATGATAAAATATTAAATTAAACTATAAGTTATATGTTTTATATATTAAATTAGAATTAATTTATTTTTTATTTTAATTTTATTTTGAAATAAAGGGAGGGAAATAGCGTCTTTCCCCTTAGTTCTCTCAACTCTCACGTAGTGGGGGGAGGGTGGTGTTTTTTCTTATATCAGTTCCTTCTTCTTCACAGAGCTCTCTGTGTGTGAGGGGATAAAGTTTTTCTCCCAAATCTATCCTCTTCTCTTCCTTTCTCTCTCCAAAAATCACAAAACACACTAAACTCTTGTGATTCTTATCTCAGAGAATACAGAGGTAACATTTGTGGTGGTAGCCATTTGGAAATCGATTTTGATCATGACTGTTTTGGAAAAGGAATAACGTGAAGAAAAATGTTCTTCAAAGGTAAGGGTTTCTTGAAACCCTAATTTCCTTTTCTATTTTTATATTATGGCATGTTGTAAATTCATTTTTCTGCATAATTTTGTGACTGTAATTTGTTTTTTGTGTAAATCTAAAATTGAGACTAATCCTCACGTTTTCACTCAGGGCCTTCACAAGTTCTTTCATGAACGATGAGGGTTACGGATCTGGTGGTGGAAGGATGGCAGCCTGGCTAGTGGCTCGTGCAGACAACAGCGTAAAGGCTCCCACACGAACGGAGATGAGGGTTGGGGATGGGGTATTGGCGCACACTTACTAAAGGAAGAGTGACAATTTTTAAATAAATTTTCTTTGCTTTTTTTTTTTTTTTTTTTTTTCAAATTAAAGGAAACCCTACAACATTTATATATAATTCCTTTTTTTCCCTTTTCATTCTTAAATTCCAAAATCCAAATCTCCCAATTTTAATTCAATTTTCTAAATTAAATTAAAATTGAAATAATTTGACATAAATTCCAAATTTTCCTTTAATCAAATTTAAATTCCAAAATTCTTCTCTAAGCAAAAAATTAAAATTAAATAATTTTTCACAATAATCTAATTTAATCTTCAAAAATCTAAAATAATTCTTAAATATTACAAAATAACTTAATTTAATTTACACATAAATTTGGGATGTCACAAATTAAGTGTCTAGTAAGTTATTGACCTATTTAATTTTTTCTTTTTAAATGTAGATCGTAGACCTATTAGATATAAAACTAAAAGGTCAATATCTTAACCGCGTATAACAAGTGTGTACAACAAGTGTGTGAATTTTTAAAATGTCAAATATATTAAAAGACCAATTCAATACAAAATTTAAAGTTTAGAAACTCAATAAATACCGAAAATTAGTTTAAAGACCTATATATCACTTTTTACAATCTAATAACCTATTAGATGGTTTATAAATTTTTTTAACATATTATACACAACTTTTTATTACCTATTATACACAATTCTAAAAGTTTAATTTAGTGACATAAATTCGTAATTTAATCTTTGGCAAAAACGAGATCATGTTCCATGTACTATAAAATTTGCTAAATGTTATTCCATATACATTAATTTTTTTTTTTTTTTTTTACTTTCATTAAATCTTAAAATTACAATCTATTTAAAAAAAACAAATATATATATATCAAAATTCATATCCACTTTCTAGTATGAATTTTGAAAATATATTCACATTATGTCATTTTTCTAATGAAAATGAATATTATTATTTTATCAATTTTGATAAAAGAAAACTTTGTTTTAACGAATAAAAATTAGAAAAATAACCTAAAGTACCACTAAAAAAAATTAAGATTTATGAAAGATTAAAACATCATTTTGATCCGTGTACTTTAGATTTTTTTCTATTTTAATCTTCATATTTTCAAATCTTTAAGTTTACGTACTTTAATAAAACTTTAAATTTAGTCTATTATCACTTTTTCATAACTATGGAATATTTTCAGTGTATTTTTTTTTTTACATGAAAAAATATTAAAAAAGAATACATAGATGGAGTGTGTTATTTTAATTTATTGTTTTTAGAAAAGCATTGTATGCCTACAATAAAATAAATAAATACACACACATATATATATTAAAAAAATAAGTGATGGAGATTAGTGCCACCAAATGATGGATTGGGTCATTGGTGAACAAATCTAGAAGGAAGTAGGCTGAGTTCAGCATTCATCTAATGATTATCAAATTAACTGAACACAATAAGTATATTATATTGTTTCTAAATTAAGTTGATTTTTCACATCCCATGCACTGTTCTGTATCAAATTCAGGGAACAATTTGTTTTCGAAAAAATCTAAATATCAATTTATATCTTTAAACTTTAGTTGCTATATCAAATTAAATTCTAAATTAAAGTTATATCAATTTAAACTTCAAATTAATAATTTAAATTCCGAACTTTCATTTTTTTATCAACTTAAAATCCTTCATCATGTTTTATTTGGATATACTTAGAAAAGTTCAGAATTTAAATTCATATACTTATGAAAGTTCATGGTTTAAATTGATAACCCTCAAAGTTTAGGGTCGAAATTGATATAATTATTAATTTAAAGTTAAATAGATCAACTCTCAAAATTTGAGAATACAAATTGATATTTATGGAGAAAATAATTTTAAAAAAATGTAAAAATCAAGGTAAACTTTTCCATTATGTGTTTGATTGGCTTATTATAAAGTCTCATTTTATTAAAAGCACAACTAAAACATTAACATAAACCTATAAAATTTCAAAAGTGAATTTAATTTAACCTAATTATCACATATTTTTTATCCAACGTTCGATTTTCTATCTTCACAATTATCGTATTCAAAATTTGTAAAACTTAGATCTTGTATTACAAAAGAAACACTACAACCAATACAAGTTCATTCACCTAATCTAAATGTATATATTATACAAACTTGGCCCCTCATTCTTATATAGTAATTTACATAACTCTTGATGCATTTTTTAAAAATTGAAGGTTGAAATTTTCGGTCTATATATTGATTTTTTTTCCCAATATATATATTTATAATTCATTCAAAATAGAAAGAAAAAGTTATATATGAGCCCACAAAGTCGATGCCCAAAATACCATAAAAATTAAGTCATATTTGATGTGTTGTTCCAATTCCAATTTTAGTTAGCCACGAAGTCTGCAAAGTCTTTCAAACTTTCCTATTAAACCAATCTGTTACGTTGTTCATATGCATCGAACTCCAAGGGATGTTGGCTTCATGTGTTTTAATGATTCTGAATTTATAAAATCTATACTAAAACAATTGTGGTTCTATTTTGTAATCATTTTCTTCGATTTAGGTTTTTGTTTTTAAAATTTGGACGTGTTTTCTTTTCGTTTCTTATTTATGATTTTCATATTTCTTATCTAAACGTCTGTATTCTTAGTCAATTTTTAAAAATAAAAACGATTTTTTTGAAAACTTTTTTATACCTCGTTTGGTAATCATTTCGTTTTTTTTTTTAATTTTGAAAATTAGGTATATTTACTCCCTATTTCTTACAATAATTTACATATTTATTAAGTATAATAGTTGAATTCTTAGTCAAATTAAAAAAAAAAAAAACAAGCAAACAAAACAAATATTTTAAAAACTATTTCTTTAGTTTTCAAATTTTGGCTTATTTTTTAAATTATTGGTAAAAAGTAGATAAAAAAAATTGTAGGTAGTAGTAGTGTCTATAAACTTAATTTTTAAGAACAAAAAACTAAAAACCAAAAACTAAAAATCAAATGGTTATCAAAAGTGACCTTAATCTTCAAAGTTTGTTTTGATTTTGAAAACATTCTTGAAATGCAAACAGCACACATAAAAATTAATGGAATAGAAATAATGATTATAGGTTTGATTTTTTTTTAAAAAAAATCAAATGATTATCCGACCGAATCAAATTTGATTGGATGTTATAGAGTAGATTTCATAAGTCCAATTTTATTAGTTTTTTGAGGGCACCAAATATGAAAGAAATTTCGAGGGAAAAGGTATTTATTAATTACCCTGAATTATTCAGGTGTTTAGCACTAATTTTTATCGGTTACGTAACGCGTAGAATGATTAACAAGTTCATAATTTAAAACAAATAAAATTGGCACTAAATATAAAATCCAATTCAATAGTTTATATTAAATCTATGTTCAATAATGCAAAATACTCTTGAACATTTCAACCATTCAACTTTGAAAATTTTATTTTTATTCTCCATCTCTGATTTGTTCGTGAAAAAACATTTGAAGAGATTTTTTTTTCTCTTTAAAATAAGATAAACATTAAAGCATCAACTAATTAATTAATGTATACAAATTAAAATGCTAATGTGATATTATTTGTAGCATCATGCATCTAAATAATTAACGAACTAATTAAGGTGTAAAAATTGATTACATAAGTGATTGTAACAATATTTCAAAGATAAAATAAATAAATAATATCATACATATTTTTTTTAGAAATAAAACTAGAAATTTACACATCAACTTTATTAATTTATTTTTCTTTTACCATTTATCGATTGTTTTCAAATATATGAAAATAAACCAAAATATTTATAAATATAGTACAATTTCACCGTCCATTTGAGATAATAAGTAATTTATCACAATCTATCATAAATAGATTATGATATTTTATTATTATTTATAAATATTTTAAATAGTTTTGTCATTTAAAATAATTTTTCATCATTTTATCTTAATAAAAGAATATATTCATTTCTTTTTAATAATTTTAAAGTTCAACGACATTTAAAATTCAAAAGTAAAAATAAAAATTTTAAAAATTCAAAAAACACAATTCAAAAGTAAAAATAAAAATTTTCAAAATTCAAAATACAGACGTGTAACAAAATCTCAAAATTGATAAGTATATATATTTTAAATTATTAATATAGTTTTTAACTTTAAATTTAAAACGAGGGGGACATCTTCCTCCTCCCAGTCTGTAACCTATGGGTAGCCCTATCTTTCATGTACCCATTCCCTATTTTCAACCATAAATAAATAAAGCTTCAAGTCAAATCAGCTTTATATATCACACTCAATCTCACGCATCCCTCCAAATCCAAAGGACTCTTTTGAGGCCCCCAACACAAATATAATACTAATAATAATAAATATCACATATTTCTGCACTATAATTTTTACCAAATTATACTTTAATATAGCTCCACTTAAAACCTAGGTTTAAATCTTATCCTCATTTTTATATTTTAACTTTTTTTTTTTTCACAATATATGAGATAGGTAGAATTATAATTCTAACTTTGTATCAGGATCTTCGAGCAAAGAGACAGTCTCAGAGACAGATACATAGGTTTTAACTTTCTATAGGATATAGTCCTCCCAAAAGGTAATAAAGGCGTGCAAAGGTTTCTTTGAACTAAACAGAGATTGACCATCCAATGCAAATGTAGAAGGGAGATTGACAGTAGGACTCGCCCGTCAAATAGAGATACAATTTGAATTTAGTGATCCAATGGTTCTAAATGAAAGGGTCGTCACTCAACATATAGAAGTTACTGGATTCGAACATTATCTGACTTTAAGGTCGATCGCACAAACCTTATACTAGTTGAAGTATATGTTCATTTTAAATAAAAGTTTTTTTTTTTTTTTTGATTCTTTTGCATTTAAATGGTTTCGATTGTATATATATTTAAATTTATGTGTGGGTTTTTATTACAACAAATATAGAAAATATTCGTGTTAGTTTTAAACATATACCATGATCATTATTTTTAATAGTCTTTTTCATAGTTTTATACATCAAAATAAAACCCAAAGTTAAAAGAGGAATTTAAACCTAAAATCTAATCTCTCTATATACGTAACATAATATTATTCCTGGGAGCACAATAACCTCAAAGTTTAACGTACCCCATCTAAAATAAATTCATTACAACTGTTCATTGGCCCCAATGTTTTTCTTTCCAATAATAATAATAATAATAATAATAATAACAAATCTTCAATATACATACTCTATCATACATAACATCAATAGCTTTATTTTTTTTTCGTCAAAAGACAATATTTTCTTAAATGTTTTTGAGAAACATTATATGTATCTCAAAAGTTTGATTAACGACATCAATGTCTCCATCGATATCCATTCTAATCGATACATTTTTAGATAAATGATTTTTTTTTTTAAAAAAAAGGTTAAATTAGCATGTCACATCATTATTTAAACAAAATCGTTAATAGCAAATAATTCCAAAGCTAAAATTAGTAATTTAAAGGGGAAAAAAGAAAAAGAAAAACAAGTATGAGCTCAGTCCCTTGCCTAGTTAATTATGAAGAGTACTTAATAGAGGCATATTTGAGGACAAAACTAAAGATAGGATAAGAAACAATTATTTGATGCATAAACTAAATTGGCAAGTTTTATTTTCAGAAACTGTTCTTGGAACAATCCTTGCTTCATGTGTTTTCTTTCCTTTTTTTTTTCTCTGAGTTAATTGTCCACTTCCACAGCTAATTAACTTGGATTTATTATTTCTGTCAAACTAAAATAAAATAAAAACAAAATAATACTTCTCTAAACCTTTTTTTTAACCTATAATTTTGTTAACATTTGTCACTAGTAAAAAAGTTTTAAAACATTATTAAGACATGGAGAAATTATATAAACATGAACAATACAATAATGTGAGTGTCAGACTTTAGAGCATTAGACTTAGGGAGGGATATTAATTTTAAGTCAAAATTAAAGGGGATTAAAATTGGTCCCATTGGTCAGAAATAATGAAAAGCTGTTGAGAAAAAAATGATTAAAAAAATTAAAACCATAAATAATTGAGGGATTAAAATTAATTAAGATGAAGAATCACAAAGAAGGTCTCTGACATAAAATCGTCTCTCAATATTCCTTCAATTATATAAACGTTATATTCCTCTAATTTAACGTACGTGATTCTTACCTTCTTCTGCAGGTATTGGCCATGGATAATTCAAAGTTACGATTCATTCATAATGCCGGCACCGGCGCCGGTACCGGCGATTTCAGGTTCGTGATTTTCGTTCTGCTTCTTCACAGTGTTCTTGTTGTTATGCATCCAGACTTTAAGAACTTGACGTTTCACTCCGACTTCCGTACAGAATCTTTCCACTTCTTCATTATCGTCTTGTTTCTGAATCCTCCATCGACTTTCTCTGCAAACTCAAGCATTCGATCCTTTTGCTCCTGTGTGAACTTTGTACGGAAACGCTTTTCGACAAGGAGAAGGAAGACGGCGGCATGACCTCGCATTAGACTGAAAACGTTTAATCTTCACTAGAAGACTCGTTTCCGCCGCCACCGGCGAAGGCGAGTTCATCGGAGCGATGATTGGAGCAGTAGGACTGGAATGAAGGTTCAATGCCATGGAGAATTTATGGTGACCATGGAGAGCGGAAGGGATGGCAATGGTGGAGGAGCTGGAGATGGTTAAGCATTAGACCTCTTCTGTAATTAGGACTAATATTCAATTGACTCTCAACGTCGATTTCTTTCCGGTGGAAGTTCCGGTGACATTCACAAGCAGCGCATTTCAGTGCCTCTAGGTTCCGTCTTCACCACTCGGCATAAACTCTCCACATCCGTCGTAAATATTCCCCCAACGCTCGCCGCGTGATTCTTCAAACATTCACGATACCTAACTCCAGAAACCGCCCCCCGTACCTTGGATCTACCGCCAGCGGAAAAATTACCTCACCTCCACCTCCACCACCCCCGCCGCCGCCGCCGCACCAACATTCTCGCCATTGTGGTGGTCGGTTTGGATATGGTGATGAGAGCCGTTATGAATCGAGTCTATTCTCCTTTCTGAGGAAGTTTCCCCAAAAATATGACCATAAGCACCGGCGCCACCGGAAGAAGCTCCAGGCATTATTACTTCCTTCTCTTGTTCTCTCATATCCATACGAGTAAATTCCAAAACCCTAAACCACAGAGATAGATAGAGAATGAATTGGAGGAACAAATAAAAGCTCAGATCTCAAAGAAGCAAGGAGAGCAAGAATCAGGTACTACATACATCTAATTAAATCGAATTAAATTAAACTGCCGCTACTACTGCTGCATGCTCATTTGAATTTCCTCCATGAAATTAGAAAAAAACAAGGGAATAATAGGAAAAGAAGAACTGGGACCAAGCTAGCTAGGGTTGGGGTTAGCCATTAAAAAAGATCAAAGTGATCAGAAATCAGAAACCAATTTTTTTGAGATTAGGGTTTGAGAGAGAGAGAGAAGGAAAAGAGGAAGGATGCTTCAAGGGATCCAACAGGCTAGGTACATATCCAACAAGAGACAGGTTGGTTGCTTAAGGAGAAGCTAGGGAAGGAGAAAGAAGAGAGAGAGAGAAGGGAGGGGAGGAAGGGGTAATTTTGGAATTTTTTGGAATGGGTAAAATGGCACCCAAAGAGAAGGGCAATACACAAAAACAACCGACAACGTCATGTTCATCCCTCTCCCACGCCCTGCCATAAATGGGACCCAGAACCCACCCCCTTCATTATTGCTTTATTTCTCTTTCTATCTCTAAGCACTTGACCATGGTCCATCACAATGCTCTGTACTACTACTCATAACCATACCCCCTTTTGATGCGACCTTACTTCCCTTTCATATTCCCCCTCCCTAAATACCCTCATCTTTTCTTCTTTCTTTTCCTTAATTCAACTTCTTTCTCTTTTCATTTTAACTACCAAAATACTTACCTCCTAACCCCTTCTCTCCTCAATTCAATTTTGACACATATCACAAGTTTTTTTTTTTTTTTAAAAAAAAATATATTATTTTGTGGTAGCATATTACTTTAAGTGCACCCTACATATCTCTACCACCACATCCTAATCCCTCTTTCTTTTTTTAGAGACCAAATTATATTTTAAAAACATTGGAGTTCGTCGTAAAATCCGCTCTATTATCCTTAAACAATTATCAGGATGGTGGACGAAGAGTTGATAATATTTAAATATATTCTTTTTAACTTTATCCAACCAAATATACTAGTCATTGTTATATCATTTCATGTCATTTTTGTTTCAACATACGGTCTAATGCTATAATTGTAATTTAAAAATATTTGTATAAAGTCTCAATATTATTGCGACTTTTCAAAGAATAAAAGTGTTTTTGAAAAAGAGCAAAGTTTAAGAATATATATTTTTAGTTAAATAAAGATTACATCACTAGTTGCAATTAGGCCAAACTCGAATTACACTCATCTTCATACCACCATTCCAATCATAAAGGGAAAAAAATATTTAAAAAATATTTTTAAGTAAAATAAAAATCTATCTCTTGGCAACTCGTGATTTGACACTTGGGTGAAATGTACAATAATGGGTGTAGTGCAGTATGCACTTAAGTTTTTTTCTTATAACCTTAGTTTAAGAACTTTTAGAGTGGTGTTTATTTTGCTCTTAAACTTTCAAATATATCTAATAAATACTTAGTTTTCAATTTTGTGTCTAATAGGGTCATTGATGTATTCAAAATTTAAAGGAAAAAAATAGTTGATCTATTATATATAAATTAAAGTTTCATGTCTAATAAACTCTAAAATTTTATTTTTGTACTTAGTAGAACTGCGAATTTTAAAAAGCACCTAATAAGGCAATGTTTTATTAGATACAAAATTGAAAATTCATGGATATATTGAACAAAGAATTAGAAGTTTAAGAACATGTTAGACACGTTTAAAAACTTAGATACCTATTTAACACAAATTTAAAAATTTAGAGACTTACTTTTAAAGTTCCAATATCGAATAAATCATGAAATTTAGGGCTTAAACATGTAACTTAACCATGAACATATAAATATATACTTGCTTTATAGACACATTGTATATAGGCGCGTGTTTCAATTAATTTATCGTACCTAATATGTAGGCCGTCTTCGCATAGACCAAGTATTTTCGACTTTATTGTTGTAAGTTTAGGTGTTGAAATTTGAAACTGATCCATATATCTTTGTTGGTTAATGAAGAATGAATGATAGGGTAGATTTAATAATAATAATTATTATTATTATTATTTTTAAAAAAAGACAAATTTAAAGTTGTGTTTGGGGAAAATGTAGAATATTTAAAGTTGAGAAATTTATAAATTAGAATATTTGAAAGGTTTAAGAAATAAAGTGAGTGAAATAGGTAGGAAAGTTATAGGATCAAAACAAGATTTGTACTCCCATTTTTAATCAGAGGAAAAAAAAAACATTGAACTCTATATTATATATCCTCCTGACCACTATAACTAATAATCATGTAAGTTTCTTTTTATTTTTTTTGCTTGGCTTTTATGATTATTGGCCATTTATTTTCCTTGGAATAATGATTCGATCTATGAGTTTAATTATTCGATATTTTGCTTTTGATTTTTTGCTTTAAAATAGATCATTCTTCTTATATTAAATATGTATTCTATGGAGGAAAAGAAAAATGAGGTTAAATATTCAATCTCACGGAAGTTTGAGAGAATAAAATTAATCTAATTTAAATATATGTATTTGATAATAAATTCATATTATAATTGTGTTTCATTTCATATTTGTAAATCATAAAACTAGTTGTAATTATTGGTTTAATATTAGATTGACTATAAATTATTATTAATTAATTTATGAACATATTTTCTAATAAAAAAATTATATAGTTATTAGTTTGTATTATTATATAATTTATATTAAACCACGCGATACATATTTAACTTCTTTCTTTTTTACAAAAAATTAGGCTTGTAACATGATAAACTTTCTATCTTTATTTAATATATAATCATGAATCTTAAATACTATCATTACAAATTTTAGATATAATAAAGGATAATTATTTTAAATGGTAAAACTGTTAAAAATATTTACAAATAATAGCAAAATATCGATATGTGTCTATCTGTGTCATGATATACACAGATAGTAGTTGATATTTTATTATTATTTGTAAATATTTTGGTTCATTTTTCTATATTTGAAAACGACCCTATAATAAAAAAAACATATAAATATTATTTTGAGTTTGCACTACTTGGATCACATAATTTGAAAACAGTTTTCATAAACAAAATATATTTAAACTGTCTACCAAACACATATTTGTTAATTTTAGTAAATCTTAAAATGTAAACAAAATCTGGATTGTCAACCAAACATACTCTTGTTTATTAAAGTTTTCCCTCTCTTTTAGGCTAACTATAGAGCACTTTTAGTATTAATAATTAAGTGTATAACAACATCTTTAAAAAACTGCAAATATAGCAAAATCTATTAGTAATAGACTTGAATTAGCGATGTAGTCTATCATTGATAGACATCGAAAGATAGATCTAAATTTGTCTGTATCTACAAATAGATCTAAATTTTTCTACATCTACAAATTTCTTTTGTATTATGTTATATCTGTTAATACGTTTGGATCCATTCTCTTTATGTTTGCAATTGTCTTTTTTTTATTTAGTATAAATGCATGTTAATTGAGCGCGACACTTTTCACTCATTGATTTGAGGATTCAAATAAGTTTTTTTTGAAAATATTTAAAATTCAAAAAAAAATCTTCTCATTAAAAATTTCAAAATGTCATACGAAAAAGAGGAAAAAAAAAATATATGCATCACTAAAAAACAAGCTCTCGAGGATGCACTATCTATTGCTTTCCTTGGTTTAGTCTAATTCATTTGTTGTTGTATAGGTGACCTTCTACCATTTGTTGGTACATCATTTTGCGGTCCCATAATATTCAAACGAAACCATGCATGAAAATATATTTTCTGTGTATGAAGCTAATCATTACAAATCCTTTTTTTTTTTAAAAAAAAAAATGTTAAATCCTATTTAATTTAGTCCACATATATCATTAATCCTTTTAAATTCACACTAATTTAATCTATACACTCACTCACACCCCTAAATTACCAAATGTTATTAACCGATTAACCATCAACTTCACCATCATATTTTATATACTATCTTGACTCTGTTGTCTAACATTTCAAATCACTTGACGTGATCGTTTCATGATATTGAAGTTTTGCACCTTTATTTTAGACTTATTTTGTTTAGAGTTTAGGAGGGATGTCATATAAACCATTATAAATCTTACTTGCACATCATCTATATATCATGTATTATGTTGTTCATCAAGATAATATGACTGTTTATTTCTATAGACGTAGTTAACACATTTTTGTCGGTTTATTTCTCTTGATACCTTAACTTATTATCACACATTTTATTTTAGTCTTTCATTTTTTTTTTTTTGTCATTTATATATCATTTAACGAAAAAAATTCAATCCATTTTGACATCCAAACTCAACCTGACCAACAAAACTTCAAATATCCGCTGCAAATATATCATCCAACTAAGAGACAGCAAAATAAACGAAAACAACATATCTAAAGCTTTTAGAATACGAAAATTTATGAATTAAAATAAGATTTAAAATGAAAGGAGAAAGGGACATTGATAAACCACATGAATTAACAGTGGAGTAAAATGGGAGGGGTAAAAGTGAAAAGTGAGAAGGTGAACAGTAAATGGGATTGTCGCGTTGCTTTCTGTGTGAGTGTGTGTGTGTGTTTGGGTTTGGTACAGAAGAGAGAGAGAGAGAAGGGAAGAGGTTAATTCTGAAACCTCTGCAACAGCACGCTTGCCCCAAGCAATGTCTTTACCTTTCTGTGATGCAATCGATGGCTTTTATTTGTCTTTCTTTCCACGTCTTTGCTTTGGTACTTGTTTTTCCCTAAACCCATTTTTTCTCTCTTTCTTTTGCTCCACACAGCTCCTTCAAACTTCTTCAACCAATCCCCAATCCTATTTCCCAATAACCAACCAAACCCTAAGCCCCCTTCTCTCTTCCCTCCCTTTTTAACTCTATACGGGTTCAAATGTCTTAAATCAGTTATCTGGGATTTCAAATAATCAATTACAAAGTTTCGTTAGCACATTTGAATCTTGATTTATAATGATATTTATATTACTTATGATTTTGATCGTAGGATTTAGAAGAATACGTTATATGAACTCTTCCTCTTTTGTTCAAAGTGATCTTTTCTCTCTAATAATAAACATATTCTGTTAGTTGACTTAACTAACACATTTTTAGTAAATCATGTAAATCTCTATGATAATTTCTTTACTCTTTACGTTTTTATTTCGAAATTGACAAATAAATAATACAAAAAATGTAAAATATAGAGAATTGATACACAGATTTACGTGGTTTATTGACAATGTGTTATCTATGTTTATGAGGTAGAGGGAACAATTTTATTAGAACATAATGTATGCCTCTAGGGCCAAACAACAACTTCAAGGCATTCTAATAGTTTTTATGTGTTTCTTTGATTGTCAATTTCTTAAACCACTCAAAATGAACTAGCGTTTTTTATTTTATGGGTTTGTTTGATGGCTTTTGCATGTATTTAACATATTTCTAAACTTTGTGAAGGTCTATAAAATATGATGGTTCAAGCCATTAAAAATCAAAATCTGATTCGACTCACACACGTCCTATATCTCCTGCAATTTTGTTGCCAACAAGCATCTTGGTCCTTTCAGAATGATTTGTCTCATCCAAAAGGTTACCCAATATATAATTGTTTTTTTCTTCTTTTTAAGGAGCCCAAGGTAGGATTGTTTTAAGTCAAACATGCCTAATCGTTGAGCCTATGATTCGATTATTGACGAAAAAGGTGAACATTATTAGTACAGATAGAAACTATAATCTATTTAAGTATTTTTTTAACCAATATTTGCGACCTTTCTAAATTCCTCTAAGATGTAATTCGATATTTTATTAAAAATAAAATAAAATAAAATCGGTTCGTTGAACTCTGTTTTCCCCCCTATAAGTCTACAACTTTGAAAATCATTTTGAAATTTTAGGTAAAATTTTAGAACTCTTCTATTATTATAAGTTTGGTTTTTTTTTGAATAAAGTGTCTAAATAATTTCTTAACTTTAAAAGTTTTAAATAAAATTTTGAACTTTGAGGGGGGAGGTATGTATTTAATTGTTATACGTTAAAAAATATATATAATAAGTTTTTATAACTTTGATTTACTTATTTATTTATTTTGAGAATTACTTTTTAGTTGTTATTAATTATTAATGATTGTTATAAGAAGATTCATAATTTAGATTAACTCCATTGAATTAGCTTTTAACTTTCACTCTTACAATGTTCAAATCAATGATAATTAATCCAAATTATAATAATAACAGCCAATAATTAAGTCGAATATGATAGATCATCGTCATGATAATGACTCATCGATGCTTGTTATATTGTTTTTGCTATTTTTTTGTGATCATTTTAGAAAATGTTTGAAATATTTTAACTCGATTTTGATAAATTTACATTAACTTTGATTTTTATTTTATTCATTTTTCTATAAGGATAACATTTGTTTTGGGCTTTATTCGACTTGGGAAAATTAGGCTCAAGTGTATTTCATTCGTTACTTTAAGATGGGGCCCATTATCGACGTCAGGCTATTTTCAATGGGCCTGTTTTTACAATGCCTAATAGCATCCATCACGTGCCTCGTTTTTCATGATGTTTTCTTTTTTTTACCCAAAATAAGTAGATTCAATAAGACATGAAAGCTCAACCATTCAAACATTTTCAAAAAATAAAAAGCAGTGGTTTTTAAATATACCAAAATGAGTCAATTTATTAATAAATATATTAAAATATTACTATTTATTAGTTCCAGTCTATAGTGTCACTAATAAATAATTACATTTTTTTTTATATTTAAAAATATTTTTAGTGATTTTACTATTTAAAAAAATTACCGTTATTTAAGAATAATTTAATAGACTGTCCCAAAAGTTGGGTTCAAGCAATATTTGATCTAATTTCTCAAAATTAGATTTTATAACATTTTTTCAAATTAATATTTCATTCATGTTGAGGAAAGTACATAGGAAACAAGTAAATGAAAGGGAGAAAGCATGAGGAAGCAAGAGGAAGAATTCGTGTGTGAGAACTGAAAAACAGAAGAAAACATGAGAAGACATGGTTATTAGCATAATTGATTTAAATCTATATTGAATTGTTCATGCAAAATTGTCAAGAATATATATGTACCGGATTCTATTGAAAGATTGATGATGGCTATAAAGTGACTTTGTCTTCCTCAATTCAAACTCCGAATGTCCTGGGATTTCTCTCTAGATTGGATTAAGAAATACCGAATGCTTATTGTTTTAGTATGTTGGGACCATAGTCCTAACGTCTATTTATATACTATACTAGGGTTCCCATTAAACCCTAATTAACTAGTTCATACTCAATTAGGAATCTAGGTCTTAATAAATTAGATCACATAATATGTCCAATCTAATAAAATAATCCAATGTGATAAATTATTAGTTCACATACATAACTCATACTTTAATTAAACGTATTAGTATTTAAATGCGTCTAACAATGGTGACTCAAGTAAACAATTAGAAATTTTTTGTTTTGAAAAATTGGTCAAATTTTATTTTACCAAATTTCTGGATCATCCATACAACAATCAATCATTTAACACCACCCATTCTAATCTAGAGATGACAGAAGAAATTTTTCCTCTAAAAAAAATGCAAGAACGAGCTTATATATATATATATATATATATTGTTGTGAACTTGAGGAACACAACGGGAACACGGATACCAATAAAATATATTATTAAAATAAATATAATATAATACAATAAAAAATGAATAAATATTAAAATAAATTAAACATAATATGTAAATAAACATAATAAAATAAATTAGCAAAATATAAAATAAGAATTTTCTCTAAATTCTCCATTTTCTTCAATTTTCATAGAATTTGCCCAATGTGTGTTTCTTCCAAAACCCACCAAATGTCATTATTTATAAGCAATTTGGTAAATAGGAGATGAATTACATGAACACTAATAATGTGTAATGTTGAAACACATGGACAACACTTTGGGAAATGGAGACATGACATATGGTCAATGAACACTAAGCATGAGCATCTAATCGGCATCTATTATCATAATATTTATAATACTTCTTTTTAGATTGACATTATATATATAAAATATGTCTCGTTAAAATCCTACTAGGAAAAAAAGGGAAAAAAACCTAGAGAAGGGAAAAGAGTATATATTTCGTATAATTTATACTTCTAAAATGTATATTTACTCTGCCTCATGGAAACATCACTTAGGATCTCTGAGTCGCCACATTCAAATGTCCTGCACCAATTTTTCAAAGATTGCGATAGGTACTACCTTTGTAAATAAGTGTGCTAGGTTATCTTTCAAACAAATTTATTGTATAGTGATATCGTCATTTTCTTCAAGATCATAAGTGTAGAAAAACTTTGGTAAAATAGGTTTTATTCTATCTGCTTTAGTACATCTTCTTTTGATTTGGGATATACATGGTATATTGTCTTCGTATAATATTGTTAGAAGTTTTTTATTAGAAGACAAACTATATGTTTTAGGAATGTGTCGAGTCATTGATCTTAGCCATATACATTCTTGACTAGCCTCATGAATTGCAAGAATTTCAGCACGATTTGAAGAAGTAGCTATTATGATTTGTGTCTGACCACCATGATACAACAATTCCTCCACACGTGAGTAGATAACTTGTTTAAGATCTAGCTTTGTGTGGATGAGATAAATATCCAGAATCTGCATAACCAACTAAATCAAATTTTGATTTATTTGAATAAAATAAATTCATATAAATCGTTCAGATAATGGAGTATATGCTTAACTTCATTCCAATGTCTTTTTGTGGAAAAAGAACTATATCTAGTTAATAAATTTACTGAAAATGCAATATTTGGCCTTGTATTATTAGCAAGATACATAAGTGCACCAATTGCACTTCAGGACCAAGTAGTTCTTCATTGTCATCTCGAGGTCAAAATATATCTTTTTTCACATCTAGTGAATAAATTTTCATTGAAATGTTCAATGGATGTGCTTTGCCATATAGAACCTCTTCAAAAAAAAAAAAAAAAAAAAAAATTGTATAATTCGACTAATAAACAAATATCTCATATGCTAAATGTTCAATTTGTAAACCAAGGCAAAATTTTGTTTTTCCGAAATCTTTCATCTCAAATTCTTTCCTAAGATATTCCATTGCCTTTAAAAGCTCCTCAAGAGTCTCAATTATATTTAAGTCATCAACATATACAGTTATAATAGCAAATTTTGGTTGTGATTTCTTTATAAAAACAAATAGACATATGCGATTGTTTTGATATCATTCATTCGAAAAAATATCCACTCAGGCGATTGTGCAACATTCGTTCTGATTGTTTCAATCCATATAATGATCTTTGTAATTTTATTGAATACAATTTCCAGGTTTGATTTATATGTTTTAGATACCTTAAATCCTTCTGGGATTCTCTTATAGATATCATTATCAAGAGATCTATATAAATATGTTGTGACTACATCCATAAGATGCATGTCCAGATTTTCGTTGACATTCAGACCAATTAAATATCTTAATGTAATTGCATCCACTATCGGATAATACGTCTCCTCATAATCAATACTAGGTCTTTGTGAGAAACCTTATGCAACTAGTGCTTTATATCTTGTGACCACATTATTTTAATTTCTTTTTCTCACAAATATCCATTTGTATCTCACAACTTTGACATCTTCTGATGTTCAGATTACTGGTCAAAAAACCCAATGTTTTGAAAGTGAGTTTAATTCTACTTCGATTGCTTCTTTCCACTGAAGTTAATCTTTTCTATGTCGACATTCTCAACAGTTTTTGGTTCAAAATTCTCATTTTCAGATATAATATCAAGAGCAATATTATATGCAAAAATGTTTTCAATAATTACATGAGTTTGGTTCCATCTTTTTCCTCTCACAACATAGTTTATTGAAATCTCGTTATCATCTTTATGTATTTTACCTTCCTCACTAGTCATGTCAAAGATTTCTTCATGGGTATTTACATCCTCAACCAAGCCTTTTTTACTATTAATTCTTTTTCTTTTTTTATGTTTTTTATCTTTGGAACCCACTAGTTTATCATGCTTTTTACGTGTTCCAGACTCATTAATGACAACTTGCTGCATTGGGATATCGATTTTCGGTGGAATATTTGCAGCTGGTATATGTGATTTAGTTATTTTCATTGCATCTATAAATGCATCTGGTAACTGATTTGCTATATTTTGCAAATGAATTATCTTCTGAACTTCAAGTTTACATTAATCTGTATAGGGATCTAAATAAGACAATAACAATGCATTCCATATAATTTATTTTTCCAACTTCTTAATTTCTCTCCCTAATATTAGAAAAACTGTCTCATTAAAATGACAAACAACAAATCATACAGTAAATACATCACCCATTGGGGGTTCAAGATATTTAATAATTGATGGGGAATCATATCCAATATATATTCCTAACCTCCTTTGAGGACCCATCTTAGTACGTTGTGGTGGAGTAATCGAAACATATACTGCATATTAAAAAATTCTCAAATGGAAAATATTTGGCTCATGACCTAAGTTAATTGTAATGGTGAGTACTTATGATAAGATAAGTAGGAAGCTTAGCTCTCAGTAATGGTCTAGAAATTAACTGCAAACGTTTTATGAATGATTATGCTAAACCATTTTGTGTATGAGCATGAGCTACAAGATGTTCAACATTTATCCCACTTGAAATATAATAATTATCAAAAGTTTGGGATGTAAATTCACTAGCATTATCACAACGAATGGTCTTAATTGTGTAATCAGGAAATTGTGCTCGTAACTTAATTATTTGATTAAGTAATCTTGCAAATGCAAGATTTCGCTTTGATAATAAGTACACGTGTGACCATTTGTTGGATGCGTCTATTAATACCATAAAATATCTAAATGGTCCACTTGGTGGGTTAATAGGTCCACATATATCACTATAAATTTATTTTAAAAATGCAGGTGATTCAGTCCCCACTTTAACTGGTGATGGTTTAATGATTAATTTGCTTTGAGAGTAAGCATCACATGATAATTTATTAGATTGAAGAATCTTCTAGCTCTTCAGTGAGTGTCCATTTAAATTTTTCAGTAATTCTTCTCATCATTATAGATCCTGGATGACCCAATTGGTCATGCCAAATTGTAAATATGTATGGACTTATGAACTTCAGGTTCATTGTTGCATATGTTTCAATTACTTGTATATGAGCATAATATAATCCAGAAGATAAAACATGCAAATCTTGTATACGTTTTTCATATGAGACAATAGATATGATATAAAGATATTCCATATTATTCTTTCTATCAGTCTCAATATGATGACCATTGCAACGTATATCTTTAAAACTAAGTAGATTTCTCTTTGATTAACTATAGAACAATACATTGTCAATTGTAAATTTTGTTCCTCTAAGCAAAATAATATTTTTTTTTTCCAAACCCTTCAATTAGGTTAGCAGAACCTGATATTGTATTGACTTCTGCTTCTAGCATTGCCAGTTTGAAAAAATATTTTCTACTTGTAAGTATTGTATGTGTAGTTGCACTGTCTACCAAACATAAATCTTTTTTACTCATTTTTTAGTCACTCAACATATGAAAATGATCAAAGTTTATTCATTAAAAATAAATAATTACAATAAGAAAGACAACATTTGAAATATACAAAGATTAACATCTATTAAGAGAGAGAAAAAAACATGGAGATGAATAAAAAAATAACACTAAGTCTAGATATTTTCAAAGTCAACGGAAACACTTGATGTTCCATCAATTCTGCCATTTCCTCCTTAAGAGATTCAAAGAAATCCGCCACATCCAAATTTTGTCATATGGGATGGGTCATATGTGTCATTATCCTGGTATGCAAAATTTGATTCCACATTTTTCTCTTTTTCCTTCAAGGATGCTTGATAGAGATCAACTAAGTTTTTTGACGTACAACATGTATGTGACCAATGCCCAGTCATTCCGCATCAAAAGCATTTATATTTTATACTTTTTAAACTCTTATATTGTGGAGCTTTTCCTTTGTGATCATCATTTGTTGTGGTTCTTTTCAAATTTGAATGACTAGAACGACCACCACAAAAATAATTATTATTTCTTCCTATATCACGGTCACGACCTCGACCAGCATCATGACCTTGACCTCGGTTATTATTAAGATTCACAGCATTCACTTTAGGGAATGGTGTCGTTCCAATTGGTTAAGGTTCATGATTTTTTTTTTTTTTTAATCGATAACTCGTTATTTTGTTCAGCCATGAGAAGCACATGAAATTAGTTTAGAATATAATTTAAAACCTCTCTCGATATTGCTGTTGCAGAAGCATAATCGAGACATGAAACGTAGAAAAGCATAATTGAGACATGAAACGTAGAAAATGTCTTCTCTAATATATCAATATCGGTAATTTTCTCTCTGCATAACAACCGTTTCGAACTGATTTTAAATAATGTGGAGTTGTAATCACTTGCTGATTTGAAATCTTGTAGCCTCAAGTGCATCCACTCATAACGAACTTTAGGAAGAATAACTATTTTTTTTATGATCATACTGTTGGGGTTGATGCCCTAAATCTCATGGGTCCTGTAGTTTGTAATTATAAAATACAAATAATTTATTTATTTAATAAAATATGAGGTATTTTATTTGACATTTAGTAGCATTAACCCACAAAACTAATAAACTAACATCCAAGATTATCTTTTGTAGCTTAAATGTGTATGTAGATACAAGTGGATCATGCTTAAGTAATAACCTAAATGGTCTATAGTAAATGGATAAGACTGAGTACCTTATCCTAGTGACACTATGAATAGAACCCACTTTATAGATGTTGTAATTATTGTAAAGTTCTACAAACGATCTGATCCTGATTATTCATGTAGAGACATGTGAGCGTGGGTGTTCTATACAAAAGAGTTTGCATAAGATCGGACCACGATATGAATAGTCTCATTATATAACGCCGTTAATAATAGAAGCTTACATTTCACCAGGATGACCATAGGTGACATGACCTGAATCCTAAGTGAGTTATGAACTCCTGCCTATAAAGGCGATCCTTTGATTTGCATGAGTGAGAGTGGCAGATCGTTGACTCGATATGCTTACCATTTTGAGAATTCGTCTGATTGGGGAGTTGAGAGCACAACTACACAAGATAAAATTCACTCATTTTTTAATGTTGGGATAAATAGATAAATTGTTACATTAAGGGCTGATTCTAAGGCTTGAACAATGTGGCGCCACACCCTCTTTTGGCCTGAGAAGGATTTGGTCATAGTTATTATATATCAGAGGGATCAATTGTGAAGGGTCATTGCACTGTTAACTGGTTATATCTAATGGACACAGAAATATATTTGTAGTGCGAAAAGTGCAGCTGTCGGTCTTTAGTGGAGTGACCGACAGTTAAGGGATGTTGACTAATTTAACTAAATGAATTTAATTAATTATTCAAGTACCATTGGAACTTCAATCTACATGTCCACAAGGTTCTCTCTGTAACATGTATTTGATACATTATATAAAGTTTATTATGAGAGGAAATAAATATTTGAATATAATTCAAATATTAATTATATGGATTAGATTCATATAATTAAATTTAATATAAATTTGATTTATATTAAATATCATGAATGATTGAGAGTTTTAAAACTATGGATTATATTATATTTGATATAATGTAAGCTATATATATATATAAGTTAGTTATTATATATTATATTTTTTATTTATTAAATTAAATTAAATTAAATTTTAAATTAAAGGGAGGGAGCCTCCCCTTAATACTCGAAATTTTTTTGGGAAGTTTTGACTTCTTCCCTAAAAGATCACAGAAGATCTATGAGATCAACAACTAATGTAGTTTTTTCCAAAAAACACCCAGAACCTCTCTTACAGAAAACTTCCTCTCTTCCAAAATTTCTCTCTCTTTTCCAAGATTAATAGAGCTTACAATTTCTATAGTTCTCAATCCCTAAGGAGAAGCCTACAATTACCTCTTGGTGGCGTCCAAATTGGATTGGATTGTTCTTCAAGGATACGTATAAAATCTAATTCCTTATCCTTCTCTGTTTAATCTAAATAGCATGCTGTAAAATTCTGTAAAATTTGTGTTTCTCTGTATTATAATTATGTGAAATTGAAATTGGGACACGATTCACGCTTCCGCATCGGACCTCACAATCATTCACATAACCTTTCTTTCAAAATTTTCCACAAGATACGGGGATCTTTTATTGTAAGATACTCAATTTTTAATCCCTCGTGGAGATGATGACGAAGGAAAATAATAGTTTTTGCTTTGTTTTGACTGTATGTCGTATTTAGTCTCTCCAAGATTTATAGCATTCAAGTGGATTTCGGCATCAAACACTCATGACAAATAATTATTGTCATTAATATCAAGGCGATAAATTCTAATTTTGTGAGATATGTTATGGTAGTAGTATCATAAAATACTTTATCTATATTAGAAATTTAATAGATATTAAATATGCAAAATAACGTTAAATTTATTAATTATAACGAAGAGAAAAAAATCGATATACCTTTTAAACCTACCTTTAACGGGAAAAACAATAGGTATTCGTATTGATAACGTGTTGTAAACTTGAAAAATACGACGGGAACACGGATACGAATAAAATATAATATAAAAATAAATTAAACATAATATATAAATAAATAAAATAAAATAAATTAATAAAATATAAAATAAGAAATTTATCTAAATTCTCAACTTTCTATAATTTTCATGGAGGTGATTACATGGACAAAGTTAAGACACTTGAACATCATTTAGAAAATCGATACACTAGTTCATCTAATAAGCATCTATTATCATAATACATATAAAAATTTTATTGAAACATAAAAGTCGTGCTTAGGAAAATTACAGTAATCTTCCAATCTTATACATAGATGTATTATATGTGTTGTAAGCATAAGCTAGAGACCAAAAAATTAAAGTGGGTGTAGCCAACATTTTCTAATTTCACCCACATATAAGACTCAAATTAAAGCAGAGAGAGCAGGGCAGGACGAGTTCGCAACTCTTCTTCTCTCTGTAAAACCTCACAATTTTTTTCAAATCCGATGGCCATCAAAACCCCCAATCCGCCGCCGGCAAGCTTCTCCTTCACCGCCCATCTCTTCACTTTCCCCGACGTCGTTTTGGGGATGTTTCCCCTTTTCACCAAAACTACAAGCCCTAATTCAGTTCCCTCTTCAATCGACACTGCTTTTCGAATCTCTTCGCAAATTTTTCTCAGCAGTTCGGCGTCGTTTTTGTCGTCTCTCTGCATCTCGGCAACGACGGCGATTGTCTCCGATATTTTGACGGCGGCGATGCAGCCGCCTCGAAGATAGGCGGAGGAATTGTTGTAAGCTGTGGATTCGATGTAATGAGGGTGGATTTCTTGTTGGGTGTTGTTGAATTTGATGAGGTCTGAACACCGTCCGATGACGAAGAGGAACCTGTCGGCGCCTCTAATTACTCCTCTGTCACCGGTGCGGATGAAATTAGGGCTTGATTTGTTGTTGATTTTACTGTGGAATGTCTTTTTGGTTAGAGATGGATGGCCAAGGTAACCTGAGGGAGGATAATTTATCTTCTTGGTCAGAGCTTTTATTTTTAGAGTACCAATTAAATAAATAGACCTAAAAAATTAGGGTTTTTTTTTTTTTTTTTTTTTTTTTTTTTAATATTATTTTAATTTTCCTTTAAAATAAGCCTATAAACATCATTTATGTATCTAGACTTTTTATCTACTTATTACTGCTATTTAAAAAAAAAAAAAAAATCTAAGTTTTGGAAAAGAAAGTTTGTACATTTTTTAAAAAGATTTTGACAAAGAATTAAACCATTTTACTTAATTAAAAAAAATGCAAGTCATGCTAAAATATTAAAAGGAAATATATGTAATTTTTAAAAACCAAATAGTTATAAAATCAAGAAAAGAACCTAGGTTTTGGAATAGAAAGTTTGTAATTTTTAAAAAAAAAAGATTTTGATAAAGAATTAAACCATTTTACTTAATTAAAAAAAATGCAAATCATGCTAAAAAAATTAAAAGAATATATTTGTAATTTTTAAAAACCAAATAGTTATAAAATAGACTCTTTTAGGCCCCATTTAGATTTTGGTTTTTGTTTCTGAATATTAAGTTTATAAACATTGCTTCTACTTCCAATTGTTTTCTGAATATTAAGTTTATAGACACTACTTTCATTTCCAATTTTCTTTCTTTGTGATATACTTTTTATCAATAGTTTAAAAAATAAACTATAAAAAACAAAAAGTTACCCAACGAGGTCGTAGCTTTCAAAAACTTGTTTTTATTTTTTAATTTTAGCTAAGAATTCAATCATTATACTTAATAAAAATATACATCATTTTAAGAAATGGAGAGAAAATAATCTTAATTTTCAACCAAGTTTATTATTTTTATAAAACTACATTTCTATATTCTTATTTCTACCGCCATTCTTTTTTAACAAATTTCATTATTTTTATAAAACTACACTTCTCTAAAATATTTGGCCACGTCCTTTTTTTTTTTTTAAAAAAAAATATTTGAATATAAAATTTACGTGTATATAGATAATCATATATAAAACAAACCACCAAAAATAAAAAACTTCCACTTTATTATTCTTGTTTTGAAAAAAAAAAAAAAAAAAAAAAAAGGAAAAAAACCGTCCGGTTGAAAGTATTAGTCCTCTTCCTTTAGTTTAAAGAAGAGGAAAAAAAAACCTTGCCAAATCATCTATAACCTATTATGTTTGTAATAAGTATTTTCTTATTACTTGTCTTTCTCTAATCCACCCAATCATCCCATCGTTTGCCAAATCACAAATCATATATATGTATGTATTTTAACGAAGGATTGAAATAAACTACAAAAACATGAATGCAATTCGAGATAGGAAATATTTTGGTGCTTTTTGTGATGTATTTATCCCTATATAGTCTAGGGAATTGTCACGTGATAGTTTTGTATTATAAAATATTTTTTAAATTTTTTTTGGTGAATATAAAATGGGGAGTATGAAATTAGGTGTAGTCTAAATTGTACTTAAATATTACTTTTTAAGATATATCTTCTTTGAGACTTGCCTCTTAGCCTAGAATTTTCTTAATTTCCAAAAAAACAATAATAATAATAACAAAAGGACAAAGGTAAGTTTGATAAATAATGAGAAAAATATCGACATTTCTCATTTGAAGGGTTCTTTTTACTTAAAATATCATTCCAGGGGTAGAGTTAATCTTTTATTATTTTGATAAAAAAAATTATAGGTTTAATTTTAATTCTTACAACTATATCGACTAAATTCTAATATTATTTAAATTAGGATAATATCGAGATTGGTAAAAAGGTAAAGTTTGATTTATCCAAATAAAGAAAATAACCTGAGGCATTACTAGGCGACGAGACCCAAATCTCTCCTTCAACGCCGTCCTCAACCACCTCCCCAGTTTCGCCGTTAACAACCACCACCTTAATCTCCGTACACAATCCATCCCTCAACCTCCCACTAGGCAACAACTTCCGGTAATTCGGCATCGCCGGAAACCACCACCTCCGGCCACCGCTCCACGCCGTCGAAACAAAAGTGCAATTCTCCGCCAAACCATACGACGGAGAAACGCAACCCGGGTCCAACCCAACCGCCTTAAACTCATCCACAAACTCCTCGACCGCCGCCCGGTAAATCGGCTCATTAATCAAGATCAAATTCCTCAAGCTCCGCAAATCCAAACCCTTACTAGAGGGTGTTTCATCCTTCACCCGCTTGAGTACGAGTGGGAGAGTGAAAGACGGCACGGGAGTGCACGTGGCTTTGAAAGCGGTGATGAGGTGGAGCCACCTGATTGGGTTGGTGACGAAAGACATGGGTGAGGTTAGCACACAGGTGGCGCCAGTTATGACGCTTAAAAGAAGGAACATGAGGCCACAGTCGTGGTATTGTGGGAGCCATGAAACGATGACGTCGTTTGGGTTTAAGTTGTAGGCTTTTCTAGCCACACGGACGTTGTGGGCCGCGGCGCCGGCGGTAACCACCACCGGCTTGGGAATTGCGGTGGCGCCTGAGGTGTATTGAATCAGATAAGGCTCCTTTGGATTACAGCCGTAGTAAGAGGAAGAATGATAAAGAATGGGTTGGTGTTTGTCTTGATTGACCTCTGCTTTCTTGTCGGGTTGTTTTAAACTGTCCATTGAAATCCATTGCACGCTCTGCAACAACAAAGCCAGCTTCTCGTCGGTCGGGGACGAGGAGAGGTACCTATATAAACAAAAGGAGAAAAAAAACCAAATTCCTTTTTTTTTATTATTTTTTTTTCATAGTATGAGATTGGATAATATTTTTGTAATAATTTTGATATAGAAGGGTTGTCAAATAATATATATTCTATAACTAGTTGATTCAAAATTTGTAAGTGGTATTTGAGTCCTTCACTTAGTCAATATAGTATATGAGTTTGAGTTATAATAGTCTGTGTTTGGAAGACATATTATTATAATACAAATATAAAATAGTAAATGAGAGATGATAGATAGGAAATACTAAAATCGATAATAAAAAGAGGTATTATTGCAGATAAGTATAGATTATAAATAGTTGTAAAAATCAATGTTATATTTGGAGTCCATTCTATCAACTTTAAGTTGGGATCCAAACACCTCCTTAAATTTAACTCAACATGTATATAGCTCATAAAGTTTGTATTATTGACCTTGAAGTCAAATGTTGGATATGCTCATTCCACATATTGTAAGGAAAAAAAATTAAATTTAGCTATATTTTAATAAAAAAAATATTAAGACAAAGTGAGTTTCTCTTTAAGTAATTTTTGTCGTAAAAAATTCGATTATTCATTCGAGTAAAAAAAGAACATAAAACATAAATTCTTATGAGAAATGGTGGGTTGATGTATTTCGAATTCTTTAATTAATACACTAATAGTGTTTTTTTTTTTTTTTTTTTTATAGCCAAGCTCGATCAACAGTAATTTAATTGTTTAATTAAAAATAATGAAAATCATGGTAAAAAATAATGAAAAATTGCACATAGTCTTAAATATTAGTTTAAAAAAAAAATTGATAAGAGAGTGTAAAATACATATTTAAATTTGCCATCATTATATAAATACACTAGAAAGAATAAAATTGTAAAATACTAAATATATAATAAGCTATTGACCAAAGCTAAAATAACCCTAATTTAAATAGCATAAAATATTTTAGGTTGATTTCGACTTCGAAATTTAAAGTTTGATTCTCCTGTCCAAAACGTACCGAAAAATGGTATAGATGTAAGATTGGTGAGCTATGGCGGCTCTAGGCTTGGTCTGCGAGAGAGCTCTAGCGAGATGGTGACAATTTTCATTCTCGAGAAAAGGGTCGGGCGGGCTAATTGGGACACTCACTAGGCCAGCTCTTTGACACCCATAAATGAGCTGGACAAGCTCCAGCCCCGCCGAGCATAATACAGCCACCGTGTCGCGCCGCCGCAGCTGCCGGAGCAATTGATCGGAGATGAACTGAACGGAATCGTGAAGTTGCTGGTATGTTAGAAATGAGCCGTCATTCAGGCTTCCGGCGGTGCCGTCTTCTGACCAGATGAACGCCGGCTTCGACCGGAACGCCGGAAGGCTAGCCCAAACCGGGAGATACCGGTCGACCACCGGCTGGTCCGGGAATAAGGGATCAAAATTCTCGTACAACATTATCTGATATTCTCCTTTTTTTTTTCCCTACTTCTTTTCAACTATGCAACTGATTTGCCGCATATTGCCTAATTTATACTAAAAAAAGAAGAGGCTTAGTCAATTACTGATGGGTCATTTTTACTAAATTACAAAAATACCCTTCTCTTCATTGAAAATATTTCTTTCTAAAGTAGTGATATTATTATTTACCCTTCATAGACACTTCTAGCCCATGTATAAAACTTGAAAGTTGAAACAAAAAATTGAGATTCAAACACTGCCAAATCACACCAGCTCAACATTACACAAGCATTTCAAGTCATTATTTCAATCTAAAATTTTTATGGATTTCTGTTCCAAGAATAATTTTGAAATATTTATGATATGTCAAAGTTAATATTAGAAACAGAGATTTAGGGTGTGTTTAGGGTAAGTAGTATCCTAAGACTATAATAATCACCTATTGCGACAGTCAATATTATTTCAAAATTTCTACTTGTATTTACTATTTGCTACAGTTTTTATTATTTTACATTCATCTATTTCTTTTATTATTTACTACAGTATTTACTATTTCATTCTCATATTAAAATAGTTTACACCTCAAACGACACATACTATTATAAATCAAACTAAAATAATCTACACCTCAAACATAAACTATTATAACCCAACTATAATAATCTAGAACTATGATAATTAATTCCTTAGCCCCAAACATCCCTTTATAATATAAATTAACTTATTGTTAATGTGAGTATAACTCAACAATCAAGACATTAGTGACTTTTCTATAAATAAGGGTATTAGAGTGTGGTCTAGGGGTCATGTGTTCAAATTCTAACAATATTACCTTCTCATGATTTAACAATATGCTACGCATAAGAATATTAAAGGGCGAACGAGCTTCAAACATATAATTTATAATAATGCATTTTTTAAAAACTACTTTTGAAAGTTTATTTGGAGTAATTAATTTTGATGATACAAGCATCGAAATGCAAGGAGTAAAGTGGTAAATGAACCATGAATATAATATTAAATGTGTTTTAGAGATGACAAAGAAAAAGGGGTTTAATATTTGCTCCCAAAGCAAGAGTTAGTAGGGAGGTAGTACAAAGGGATATACCATGAGAATATGTGATATTGAAATAAAAGCTGCCACAACGCCAACTATAAACAGACGCCATTGAGAATAGGTAGAGATTAAAGCAAATGCTTAAAAAATTATATGTCCGAAAAGAATCTTCATGTTCTGATAATTACTAAGATCAGATGGCCATTAATTTGCTGAATGGTTGAAGAATAAGGAAATCGATCAGGCTGGGTAATCTCACGACAAATGAAAAATGCCAATATGCTTTTTTTATTATTTCACGTTTTTATATGAAAAATACCCGCCCCCGGACATTATCCCATTTTTGTATAGCCTAACTACGTGTCCAACACAAGTCTTCGACTTGAAATTTTTTATTTTTATTTTTTGACAAAGAATATTATTATTATTATTATGGTACCGTACAATCTATTCTTTGCAAAAGGTAAATTTGGATTAATATTGTTGTTTTTAAAACTATTTAGAAAAATATTTTAGTTTCAAAAGAATTTTGAGAAATATTGTGTGTTTTTTTTTTTTTTAAATTTCAGTATGTTGAGTGTTCAAAATTCGACAAAGGTAAGTCGAGTGTTCAACACTCGACTTTTTCATTCCCTTTCATTATATTATTTTAATATTCGACCTCCTTTTTTCATTTTATTATTTATTATATTCGATCTCTCTTTGTTATTATTTTCGACCATCATTTTCTTAACTCTTAATAATAATATATTACCTTTGATCTTTAACTTAACTTTAAGAAATATCATTAAAAAAATGATATCTCATTCATGTTTTCTTCCATAATTTAAAAATAATAAAATGTAAATTAAAATATTCATATTAGTACAACTATTATCTCATTCATTAAAAAAAATTAAAAAAATCAATGTGTACCACAAGGTAGACGTCGTCGATTTCAAGCTGATTGTCGTCGTCGACTTCAAACTTTAGGTTGCTCTGGTTCCTCTTGATGTTGCTCTGGTACTTCTGCAGATGCTTCATAGTATAAATGTTCATTATACTCTCCACGGCTGCGGCCATGTCCATGCACGTATGAAGACGATGAACCAGCCTCTGAATCATAATATCTTGAACCAAATGCTGGCATCATCATCATCGGACTAACATAATCAGTTTGGCTTAGCGTTTGCATCATAGAGGGCAATTCTTTTACATTGTGGGCAACCTCATCAAGCTCATCTTCTTCTTATCGAACGGGTCCCCTACATTTAGGAACGGGTAGAGAAACAATAGGTATATCGTACATATAATGTATCTCCTCTATATAGCTCTCGTTGTTACTGCATATAGCAAGAACCTAGTTCAGATCATTTTTCAATATCACGGAGTCTACTGTTGTTCAATCTCTGTGAATTATAAAACAATTAGACAATATTTAAAATAAATTTAAATTAAAAATAATTAGATTATATTTATTTATATACCAGATGACCCACAGCTGCTTCCGAATGAGTAACATAGTGCCTTGTAATATCATTATATCAGTTGATGTAGTTTTGAGTGACATCACTATCAAACTGCCCAATAGAAACCCTCATTGCAATAAACCTTGCACGATAGTGCCATCGCACTACCAATGTGCAACTTTTTCGGACCAATCTCCTATTTGTGTTTGCCTTGAAAAGGAAAGGTCCCTTGGTCAGTATACTTAGCTTCTTTCTTAGCTTAACGCATAGCTTAACTTCATCACATACTAATAGTTATCGTACCATAGCTAAGTTCGATGCATCAAAACCATCCTTAACGCATCAACTATCCTTAGCCATCTTACCTTATAACTTAGCCGATAATTGAAAATTCTTTCTCAAGGCACTCGAGTAAGCGCTGAAACACCTTCTTATCCTTTGTGATGAACACTTACTATGCGACGTACTTCAAGCACCTTTGTTGTGAACTAGCTATGTTGTATGCATCAACACATAACATCACTGAGTCAGTTGCTTACTTGTTCTTTGTATGCAACTGCTTGCTTATTCATACACAACATTCATTGTGACAGAATTACAAGCATTCACAAGCATATAAACAAGTTATACATCTCAGAACAAATTAGACATGCTTTAGAAATTAAATACAAAAGGAGAGAGAGGATTACCTTTGAAGAACTCTTATTTCACAGGTCTCTTGCTTGCGTGAAGAACTTGGACAGCAATAACTCGCTCTCGTCCAGATCGTCTACCCAATCGTTCAGTAGTCACGAACACACTTCTCCACGAACAAGTAACCTCTCTAATACCACAGCTTAGTAACCTTGGTATTCCCGGAGTGAGAATTCAGGAGGTGTGGACTCTGTTATGAATTCGGTAGAAGGTTAGAGGAAACTACGATCGCACTATACGACCAAGCAAGTGGGAGAATGAACTGTCTATCGTATAGACTTTGTTTACTTGATCGTTTAATAAATCTCAGCAGGTACACGATCATTTAGAAAAAAAGGTCTGATCGTTTACACGATCATTTAGTGAATCTCGCTAACCACACGATCGTTTAGTAAAATGTTACACGATCATTTAGAGAATGGTGCTGTATATGATCGTTTAAACAAACACTTGAAGGCTTTCTTGTAGTCTCTCGTGAGCTAAACTATTAGCAATGTACTTAATGAAGCGATTCTTTACAAAATGAAAACATTTTTCATTTTATCCTTCAGTTATGAAAAATGAATATAACCTCCCACTTTACACACGGTTAAAGGAGAAATTGCCTATAATTATCATATAATTGTTTTAATTATAAATAAATATAATAACTAACTTATCATACTATATTTATAACCTATAGTTTTAATATCATATCATATGTAACATTTAAATCATAGTCCTTTTCTCATTTACTTGATATAAATCATATTTATATCAAATTTCTCCAATTAATGTATCTCATACATCATATATAACAAAACTAGTTTAATCATATCATATATAATAAACTCCCTCTTGTCAATTTGAACACTTTAAATTGACCCAAAATCTGATTCTCAACTTGAATCCATTGAGCTACCAAGAGAACCTTATGGACCTGTAGCTTGAAGCTCCAACGGTACATGAATAGCTGACTAAACTCTTTAGTCACGAGATCCACCATCCGTTAACTGTCGGACACTCCACTAAAGACCGACAGCTGCACTCTTCTCACTATAGATATATTTTTGTGTCCATCGGATATAACTTGTCAACAGTATGATAACCCTTCACAGATGCTCGTAAGTACAGTTGGGCCAATTTACCGTTTTGCCCCTGTAGTTACATCTAACTTCTTAAGTACCACTGATCCCTCTAATGAACAATACATCATAGTCCTACTATGAGTGGACACCTCTCGGGCCATGAGAAGGGAACAATCTATCTGCTTACTCCTGCTTCGAGGAAGAAGTGAATTCCATCTTGGTAGCTGAGTTTCCAGTTCCCCAATCAGACGAATCCCCAAAGTAGTAGGTTTGAGTCGATAATCTAGCCACTTGCACCCCTGCAAATCAAAGGACCGCCCTTAAAGGCAAGAGTTCCCAACTCACTCAGGATTAAGGTCATATTACCTATCGTCATCCTAATGAAATAAAGTCTCTGTCATGAATGTTGTTATATAACGAGACTAAACACTTCATGGTCTGGTCTTATACAAACTCCTTTGTATAAGACACCTCTACTCGCATGTCTCCACATGAATGATAAGGATCAGACCATCTGTAGCACATCACAACACTTATAACTATCTACAAAGCGGGCTGCATCCATAGTATCATCAGGATAATGGTTCCATCCTATATCCATATACTATAGACCATTTTGGTTATCACTTAAGGCATGATCCACTTGTGTGTCTCCACATACATGCTTAAGTTACAACGACAAGCAAAGATCTTAGTTTATTGGTTTGTGGTAAATGCAAATAAAACATCTCATATTATTACATCACAAGCGTTTGTTCATACAGGTATTTACAAACTACAGAACCCTACAAGAGTTTAGGGCATCAACCTCAACATTCCAACTTCAATTTTCCAGATCCCTTAGCTTTAATTCCAGCGCTCATAAAAGCTAAACTCCCTTAAACGAAATTTCTAAAAAACATCTTAACTCTTACTTACCTTAGAGTTTGAGCATCATTTCTTCCAAAATCAATTAGAAATTTCTCAAATTATCCTTTGGCTCAACTTTCAAAGTCTTCGGATGGAAACAACTTTCCCTCACTTAGGCATCAGAAAAATTTTGGCAAAACAGTCTCCTTCTTGGTTAAGCCCTTTTATACTTGGGCTTGCATGAGGAGTTTGCTTAATTAATTGCCATCTGGAAAACTTATCCCTTTACTGATGTTTACAAGGCTTCCACATGACTTACTTACTCGTTACTTAAGCTGAATTCCTTAGCTTAACTTGACCGTATGGCCTTGTGGCCACCTAAGCTTTCTCCTTTCAACTCATGATCTTTTGTCGCATCACTTACCAGCTTATCCCTCATCAATGACATACAAAGTTGGTTGCATAAATCCTTCATACCACTTGTTGTACTTAGCCATAACGTCCCCATTCTTGGACCTCTGGCCACATGGTGCCTCATAGTTTTAACGCAGGGAACCTTCTACCTTTCCTAAGTGTTAACTCGTTTGTACTTCACCCGAGAACATAGCATTCCACATTTAACATATTTTTTTTGCCCTATTCCGTCTTTCCATTGTTATTCTCAACTCTCTACGCATCGACTAGGGTACAACCTTAATGCATATAGTTATAAGATTTAGAAAATTTTTCTTATCTTATATTTCATACAAATTATTCACTATACTTACTTAACTTACTTATTCCATTAAAGTTAATTCACGTCTTAACTCATAATTAAGAGGTCTTAAACTTGATTAACAAGTAAAACAACTTCAGGGGTTTACAAAAAGCATGTCATGCACATGACATATGTTTTTTTAATCTCCAAATTTCCCCTAGTATTGTCGATTAGTAGTTTTTAGTATTGTGTAATTGCGTACCATGTATAAATTCTCAATAGAAATACAGTGTAAATGAAATCGTCTATTATGAGACTGTGCATCAATTCTTAATAGAAATACAGTGTGAATGAAATTGTCGATTATGAAATTTTAACCTAATGGATTCAAGAGATTAAAGTGCTGAATTTTTCTCCCATTTTAAAATTTGAATTGATGATTTCATATCTATTTTGATTTGATTTAACAACTTTTAAAAAATATTCAAAATTAATCAATCTTTAATTTGTTTATCACCATTTTGATTTTAATTTATAATATATCTTTATATTTTACATTATTTTATTGATTTTTTTTAATTATTTTAAATTCGGATTAAAATTTTTTATATCTTGATTAGGATTTTACTTAATATTTTATACATATTATCATCTAACAAACTGTATATCTCATCTAAATTTTATCATTTTTTTGTATTTTTAATCACCTTTTATTCTTTATCATCTTATTATATTATTATATCATTAGTTTGTCTTTTTGACAAATAAATAAATATTCAATTTTGCAATCAAACTATTTTCTCTATGCCTCTATAATGAGTTAGGCCTCTTTCCTCTTTCAAATGTTTCGTGGTTGATAAAGTTATAAATACTGAGTAATTGTTGAAGCTTAAATGAAAATGAAATTATGACTATAGTTTAATTGTAAATAAATGAGTTCCCTTCCTGTTTTTTCTCCGAATTAATCACAATAAACAAAAACTTTATGTTTTTCTTTCCAATTTATATTTGAATTTATTTTTTATTATCAAATTTGATTTTATCTAACTAACTTTCCATTTATTTAAATGTTTGTTACCAATTGAATTGTATCTAAATATTTTGTCATTATTTTATACATATTGCTATCAAAATAATGATTTTTTTTCTTCATATTTTCGATGTTTTCAATTTTTCATATAAACACATAAAAATGGCTTGTTATACTTAAAAAGAAATATATAATGGGGAGCTAAACTTTAAATATTTGAAGCATATGCGTGTGTGTATATATATATATATAGGCAGTTTATTATTATTATCATTATCATCATCATTATTATTAAAATATGATAACAAAAGACCATAAATCTCATCTTCTTCACTTAGCCGTCTCCAAAATCTCTTTTTTCTTTTTTTTTTCTTATCAATCTCATGTTTGCGATCGTTGGTTCAACAACCTTTTCTTAAATTCCATCGTCTTGGCTAGCTTTTGACAACCACTCTCACCAGGTCGTTGATTTTTTTTTTGTTACACACGTTTCCTGCTTTTGTTTATACTTTGAACATCGTTTTCAACAATGACGTTCTGTGATTGATAGTGTTTGAAGTTGGCTTTCAAGATCCTATGAGCAAAATGGTTAGATGGAATAAAGATGATGAAACTCCTTACAACTGGCTGGGTGTCAAACGCAATCATATTTCCAATAGTCACATCGTCATGAAGTTGCAATTCCTTTAAATATTCACTTGTCAAGCACAACAACTTCACTGGTACAATCAACTTTACTCTTTCTCACCTTGAAGGAAGTCCATTGTTGTGGACATCCATAAGTTTCTAATGACCTCCACCGCCTGGTCATCCTCCTCCCTTGCATAAACATGTTCTATAGCCAACCTGAAGCATTAAAAATCATATTAGGTGAATTTTAATTTTTGCTTATGGATTGTTTAGATATTGTGTATTTATAATTTTCGATGTTTAGGTAGGGTGTATTTATGGTATTCGAGTTGTTCTTAAGCCGTGTATCTTTGCATTCTCGTTTACTTAAATTTGTTGTTTTAAAGTAGTTTTATCATTTACTAATTAGTATTTTTTTATTACATAAATTTGTTTTACTATTTTTATAATTTTAAAATTTTTTTACCATTTTTACAAATGAAACTTTAAAATTTACTATTTTTCTTGTCAATTCTTTTCATTCTCTTGCTCTCTTAAAATCGTGGGTGCAATGGTACTATTCTTGGTGAGAGAGCTTGAGACAGAAATTGCTTACGGCTAATCATGATAATGATTTCAAAAGGATTAGTTAGAAAGATAATCATTTTAAGTATCAATGGTTTTGTAGAGAGATTGGTATCAATGGTCAAAAGTGTTGTCACCTCTCTTTTAAAGGTTTTCAAATATAGATCCCATCTCTTGTATATTAGGTCTAACTTGTTACATTTTTTTTTACTAATATTTTGATGTGACCTGCCTAACCCTAAACCATAAAAGATCTTGTGCCCTATCAAAATTGCCCTTTCTTATTCGGTTGTAATATTAGAAATCCTAAAAGTACATAGGTCTTAGTTGATTGAATTAGTTGGATTAGTAAGGCTAACTCAACAAACTAATTAAGATGGTGAAGAGTCTAGTAAAATCAAGATAGTTGTTAGATAAGATGATGAATTGAGTAAAATGATTAATCATTTGATAATACGAAGGTTAGTTACTTAATCAAGTAAAACGATGAATCCATATACCTAATTAATATTAAAACATGAATTTCAATGTTGTAGAGGTCAACATTAACAAATAATTTTGTCTTGGTTCCAATTCAACCATTAACAAATCCAAACTAATTGAATGATTGTGCCAAAAATTCCCCAAATTGGATCCACGTTTCTATTTGACAACTCTAAGCTTGATATCACACCTTTCTTTGCAATAACTCAATTAGGTGAAAAACCAACAAAAGTAAACTATCTCATCAATTAGATTAGTTATTCATCTGTTCAATTTATGTCTATTTAATCTCTAAACTTTTAAAATTAAAAATTTATGTCTCGTTTGATAACTATTTCGATTTTTGTTTTTGGTTTTTGAAAATTAAACTTATTTCCTCCTAATTTTTTTACAATGATTTGCATCTTTGTTAAATACAATGGTTTAATTCTTAGCCAATTTCTAAAAATAAAGACAACTTTTTAAAAGCTATATTTTTAGTTTTCAATTTTAACTTGGTTTTTTAAACCATTGGTAAGTATATGATAAATAAAGAAATTTAGAACGGTAAGCAGGCTTAATTTTCGAAAACAAAAAGAAAAACCCAAATGGTTACCAAATGGGACCTTAGATCTCGTTTCTATAACTATTTGAGTTTTGGTTTTTAGTTTTTTAAAATTAAACCTACAAACACCTTTAGACCTCTAGATTTCTTGTTTTGTTATCTATTTTCTACTCATATTTTTAGAAATTAAGTTGAATTTTGAAAACCAAAAAAGTAGTCTTTAAAACAAAAAAATAGTTTTTAAAAACTTGTTTTTGTTATTAGATTTTGGCTAAAAATTCAGCTTTTCTATTTAAGAAAGATGCAAACTATGGTAAGAAAATGAGAGAATATAAACTTAATTTTAAAAAACAAAAGACGAAAGGATTATCAAACGAGGCCTTAATTTTTAATTTTTCAAAAGTTTTTAATCCATCTATTAAACAAAACATTAACTATTTAGAGGGTCACAAAACTTAAAATTTAAATTCAGGTGTTAAAGTTGGATTAATTTTTGAAATTTTCGAATTTTATCCTAACCTTTTAGATAAAAAATAAGAAAAATTAAATGTTCATATATTTATTATGTGCAAAATTGAGAAAGCAAAAAACTTATTAACACGAAATTAAAAGTTTAGACATTTATTAGACTCTTTTCAGAAAGTTCAACCTATCCAATACAAAGTCAACGTCCATAACTAAATTTGTAATTTAACCATAGAAAAAATTTGGGTGAAGCTTAGAAGTATCCATTCTATATACCAGAGCTTAGAAGTATCCATTCTAAAATATTGTTATGTGTCAATTTAATTTTTTTTAAAAATTATTATTTTATTTTATTTTTATTTTTTATTTATGTGGTAGAGAGGAGGAGAACATAACTGCGTTATCGCTCTTTTATCTATTAGATTTAGCTGCACTAATCATTGCAACTATTAGACTAAAATGAGGTCATTAGCTTTATCTACCTTAAGCAATTCCACACTTAAGAAATTTCAATTCTTAAAACAATGTGATCACTGATAAACAGCATCACTCGATTCTCGACAAACGATGAATTTGAGCTGACGTTTCTGGAATTTTATAAGAATGCGGCTTAAAAACGTGCTCGTAAATTCAAACCAACCAAGTCTAAAGCTCGAAGAACAAATAATTTATAGCGCAAGCTGTACCACAACAACCTCAGATTCGACTGAAGTCGCCAAATTGCCAACCAGTCGCCACGATGATGCTGAGAAGGGATGGCCCAGTAAAATGAGCTCACAAATTATATGTAATCTATTTGTATATTTATACGTATTGATGTATGATTTTTGGTGAATCTGTCCGTTTGTGGCCTAATTTTAGAGAGAAAGATTGAAGGAGATAATTAGAGTTGTGAGTAACTGGGAATATCTTACTTTAGGAAGTTATATATATCCACTATTTTCTTTCTTCAGTATCTACAAAATTATTATTGATTGTGGCATTTCTACAAACAGATCGCGCGCCAGGTTGGGGGTTTGATTACGAAAGAGCTGTTGATCTTCGTCAAAGAGGTTTTGGAGTTGGGTTTCGAGAGAGTGTAACAGAGGATGAGTTTCAGGGACGATAGTGAAGATGGGAGGGATCTCAGGAAGCCATTTTTGCACACGGGGAGCTGGTATCGAATGGGTTCGAGGCAATCCAGTCTGATGGGTTCGTCTCAGGCAATTCGTGACAACTCAATCTCTGTAGTTGCTTGTGTTCTCATCGTTGCTTTGGGCCCTATCCAGTTTGGTTTCACGGTAAGTACTTGTTCTGTCTTATTTTCCAAATCTTTGAGAGAATTTTTTGCTGATTTGACTGCGGATTTTGTGGGTACTGGATTGATTGGAAGTATATTAGTTGGTTTCAGATGAACCTTTAGAATTACTGGGATTGATTTTTTTTATGGAAGAAACTAGAATGAACTAAAAGATCTGATAGAGAAGAGCATTTCAATTGCAATTAGTTCTGTTGATTGTTTTTTTAATTAGAATTTTGCTTGTTGGTAACTCTGGAATTCGTCGCAAATTGTTGATTCTGTTGAACAAGCATTCAGAGTAAGTATTGACTTTGCAGGGAGGGTATTCATCACCGACCCAATTTGCAATAACTCGGGATCTTGGACTTACTGTCTCGGAGGTGTGTCTCTGTTGTCTTGTTTTTTCTTTTCTTCATTCTGCATTTGTGAACTACAATCGTGTCTGACCTGATTCATGAAACAGTATTCTTTATTTGGTTCTTTAAGCAATGTTGGTGCTATGGTTGGGGCTATAACCAGCGGTCAGTTGGCTGAGTATATTGGGCGGAAAGGGGTAATACTGGTTCATTGATTCTTGCTTTAATTCGTCTTGCCGAAAGTTTTCTTCTGTTTGGATGACTAAATCTTACTTTTATGTTCTTAATGTCAGGCCTTAATGATTGCTGCAATTCCCAATATTATAGGGTGGCTTACTATATCATTTGCAAAAGTTAGTTTGAAATATATCCATTTTGTAACCAACACTTTTCCATATGCAGACTGGCAGCATAAGCTATATATAACCAATTTTCATTGTTTATGTAGGATTCTTCTTTCCTCTACATGGGGAGGTTACTGGAAGGATTTGGCGTGGGAATAATCTCTTATACGGTGTGACTTTAATTTCAGCTAGGTTATATCAGATTGTGTATTTTTACTGAAGGGACTCTATCTTCTATTCTAGGTTCCCGTTTATATAGCTGAGATAGCACCACAAAACTTGAGAGGAAGTCTCGGTTCAGTCAATCAGGTTGGTTACATTTGGTTTTTGTACCGTGAACTGGCCTTGGAATTTGTAGTCTTTTTAGTTCCAACCACCTCTCAACTTAGCTACTTTCATTTTTGTGGTGTAGCTGTCTGTTACCGTGGGAATTATGCTGTCTTATCTGCTGGGACTATTCGTACCATGGAGAATACTTGCAGTTTTGGGTAAGTTATCTAAAAGGATCTATGCGAGTGCTATTGTCGTTTGCTATTCAATGATGTAACATAACACCCTAAAAGTTATGCTTACAAATGCAACATAACACCCTAAAATTTATGCTTACAAATCGTCAAGCGTTAAAAACATTATGCAACATTCTACCTAAAATGAAGTTTTGAAATGTGGAAGGTGCTTGGCTATTTTCTCACCGCATATTTATCTAGGCCTACTTCAGTAAAGAGAAGAACCTTCATTTAATAAAGTATTATGAAAAAGACATGCTCTGAAATCTTGTCTTTATGAATGTGGAATTGATGAAAAACCTATAGTTCAACATTGTTTCATTATAAAAATACTGCTCTCAGCGAGGGATCCCCGTTGATACCAAGCTCCAACTGAAGTTGGAAACATGAGCATCAGATTTTGGTTTGTGGTGATGTTAGAAAGTTCTTCAGAGTGAGTGGTGGTTATGTTGAACAGTTTCTAATGCCATGCTGTGACACTATGTCTTCTTCTTCTTTTCCTTTTGGATTGCCATTAAAATAGGGATGATAAAATATGTCATGTACTTGTGTGATCCTGTCCTGGCATCATTAACCATCCTTTCCTCCCTCTTTAACATCAGAAAGTACAAATTTTAATTGATGAAACATCACGACAAACTTCTTTTGCAGGAATTTTGCCTTGTACAATACTGATACCTGGATTGTTTTTCATCCCAGAATCTCCAAGATGGCTGGTGAAAATCATGACATCGATGTCTTTGACTTATAAATTTTAATTTTTACAGTTTTTTTTAAAATATTTATATTGTTTGTAAACCTTTAGGCAAAGATGGGGATGACAGAAGAATTTGAAACATCTTTGCAAGTTCTTCGTGGGTTTGATACTGATATAACCATTGAAGTAAATGAAATCAAGGTACACATAATAAATTCACTGAATTGGTTTTTCCCCAACTGTCAGCCACGAGTCCTGTTTCTTCATGAAGAACCATGGAAAGTATGTTTATCTGTAACCATCTCACACCATCAATTCAAATAACTGCTTCCGACTTACATGATGCAGAGGTCTGTAGCTTCTGCTAACAGAAGAAGAACTATTAGATTTGCAGATCTGAAGCAGAAAAGATACTGGTTGCCTTTGTCGGTATGGAGATTTTAAAGATTCTGTTCACGTATATTTCATATTAAGCCTAGAATTCAGGAACTTACTTTTCCAGCTCTATCACATATGCAGATTGGTATAGGATTACTTATTCTGCAGCAACTAAGTGGAATTAATGGTGTTTTATTCTATTCGAGTACCATCTTTGCATCTGCCGGTAAGTAAATATATCTGGCCTGCTTTAGGTATTTGGTTTAGATCCTTTCTTTGGTCCTTTACTTTTTTCCTTTGTTTTGTTGATTTTTGGTCAGTCTATTGTAGTCTCTTTAATTTTGAATCGTCTATTTTAGTTCCGTACTTTTGAAATGTAATCATTTTAGTCCTTTTGTTTTCATTTTTATTTCATTCTTCTCTATCACAATTTTAACACAACACTCCACTCAATACATTTCTTGAAATCTTGTCATGATATTAAGTGGTTTTTGTCGGTGTATAAAATTTGTGTTAGAATTTTTAAATAGACACCAAAATTGTCACTTTGTAAATTACATGAACAAATATGGATAAAAATGGATATTTTGAAAGTATATAGGCCAAAATGAATATTTTGAAAGTAGGACCAAAATAGAAATTAAACCTAAATATTTCCTTCTAAGTGGTGTATGGGACATTGTTAGAGGCTTGAGTTATAGATTTTTAATTGAACAATGTTGCTCAGGGTCCTAATTAGTTCATCCCTTATAATTTTAGGGGTTTAAGCTGGCCCTGTTTCTTCTATTTTCTAGTGTAATTATGATTACCCTCCATGGTAGGAAACAGAACTGAGACTGAAAATCAAGAGAACTAAAAGCGGAAATATGTTGCACTACCAAACAAAATTAAAGGGTATTAATCATTCGGGAGACTCAGTCCTCTCCTTAACCACTCTCAAAATATGCTAGCCGAATAACACCACTCCAACCTACTCTATTTATAACCTTAGCCAATGAAAAGTATGTCTTCTGAATATCCTAATAATATTCCTAATTTTGTCAAAATAATGATAATAATAATAATAACATTTCTAATATTTTCCCACTCATATTTCTTATATATTATATATCTACTACTTCTATTATGCATCTCTTCAAAAAAGTATTCTTATCCAAAAGTCAAAATAAATAGAGGAGAGAAATGTAATCTCCACCAAATGTCGCATCTTGAAACAGGTATTACCTCCAGTAATGCTGCTACATTTGGCCTTGGCGCTATTCAGGTACAATCTAAAATTGATGTGCTCAGTGGCTGATTTTCTCCATCTGAACTCTGCTTTTCAGCAACAACTTGCATGTTCTTTTAGGTTGTTGCCACTGCAGTTACAACATGGGTGATTGACCGAGCTGGACGTCGTCTTCTACTTATTGTGAGTTTCATGTTACTATTCTTAATTCTCTTAATTTGTCTGCATCTTTGTTAATATCTTAAAATTTTATTTTCAGATCTCCTCTGCTGGAATGACTCTTAGCCTTCTGATTGTTGCTGTGGCATTCTTTGTGAAGGTAAACTGGTTCTTTATTTGTTTCTTTCATAGCCTCAAGATCTTAGTGCAATGCATCTAAAGCTTTGTTGTGTTGCAAAATTGATGTCAGGATGCTGTCTCTAAGGATTCCAGTTTGTATAGTATAGCAGGGATTGTCTCTGTAGTTGGTGTTGTGGTATGTTGAAGTTTACACGTCAATATAATTAGTTGCAAAAGTTTGATCCTGTGAGTCAATAGGAGATATCCTTTCTGCAGGCCATGGTTGTCGCTTTCTCTCTTGGTGTTGGAGCAATTCCATGGATCATAATGTCCGAGGTATTATGCTCATTGTGCTACTTTTTCCTAAAAGATAACTTTTTTGTTTCCTTTTTATGGTTGAATCAGATCAGAGTCGGACTATGAAAAGTGTTGGAATGCCTTGAATCTGTTACATGGCGCTTCGTATTTGGCATGTTTAATTATTTATAGTTTATTTACGATTATGATCCTAGGGTTTAGAGAAGTGCACCATATAAACTCTCTAATTCCAGTGGCATGATTATTCTGTATTTTGTAACATTCTTTCTAATAAAATTGTTCTACTCCTGCTCTGTGGACGTAGCTAACATATTGTTAGTAGTCTTTACTTGTCAATTTTGTATAAAAAAGGATCTTCTCTATTCTTTACGTTTTTTTATATTCTTTACTTGTCGATTTCGTACCAAAAAGGATTTCGGAGTCGAAAAGATTTTTGGTCTTATCTCATCATTTTCCCCCCTCTTTCTACTGTAAAATGATAAGACCTTGAGTTGGTGTGGTTGAGGGGTTAGTAAAGTTATGTTCATTTAGAACATAAGCTACAAATTTCTCTTGCAACTTTAAGCTAACATGTAGTATTGGGGTGCAGATTCTTCCTGTGGATATCAAGGGTCTTGCTGGTAGTATAGCAACACTAGCCAACTGGTTTAGCGCATGGGGAGTCACAATGTCTGCTAATCTGCTCTTAGCATGGAGCAGTGGAGGTATGTTTCTCTCTTAAGTTTTTGCGTCTAGTGACGATCTAATACGACAGGATTGGAGTTTTGGTATAGAATTCTGCGATGTCATTTGCTTCAGAATTGATATTAATAATAGTTCACACCTTAGGTCTTTTTTAAAACTAAATTAACATCTGGGCTCGTGAAAAGTTATATCAACTTCAAAACTAGTGTAATTTTATCGGTTAAGACACGATTTGTAGGTACGTTCTTACGTTTGATGTACTAGTCTTGGAAAACAAAATTAAATTAACATCTAAAATCGCACGTGAGAAGAACAATAGCTGTAGGCAAACATAATTAACATCTGAACTCACTTTGCAGTGTCCTTCGTTCCATTATGAAATGAAGATCTGAAATCACACAAGTTTCTTTATTATAACTCTACAATGTCATTTGCTTTCTATTGGTATTAATAGTTTACACATTCTACTTGTTTTAAATCAATTTTACATTTGTCACACTTGATAAGTAGTATCGACCATATGTGTGCATGGGCATAATTTAGCAAATCTAAAACGGGTTTTAGAGCGAATGAGTTTAGATGATGGTAGCCACTTATGATTTGATATCCTACAAATTTTCTGAACAACCTAATGTAGTAGGATCATGTGGTTGTTCTGTGAGAATTTGAAGTGTATGTAAGCTTGCATGATCGCTTATCGATCATTTGGTGATAATAATAGAAATAGTGAGCTTAAATCCATCAGTTTAAGCTCTAATGAATGTGAATCTGAGGCAAATCATGGATTTGACAGGAACATTTACAATCTACTTGATGGTGACTGGTTTCATGGTGCTATTTGTTACTCTTTGGGTACCTGAGACAAAAGGCAGAACCCTTGAAGAAATTCAGTTTTCCTTTAGATGAACCCTCTCTTTTCTTTTCCTATTCGATTTATTAGTTAGGAAGAGGACATGTCTGCAAAAGTTCTCTTTCTGCAAGCATCAAACCAGAAGTCTTCTCTTTGGCTTTTATTATTCCATATTTTTGCAATATCTTTCTGTTGTTGCACCTCTATTTGGCCAATAATTTTGTTTATATAATTTCATTACATTAAATTTGACTTTATATATGTTTCTGGTTTTTTTTTCTGCATTATATACTTACCGCGAACTTGGTACACATTCGACATTTTCAACTACAAAAATGTTCTGTTTTTTTTTTTGTTTTTGTTTTTTTTTGTTTGTTTTTTTTTTTTTTTTACAATGAATGTGAAGCATAGCATGGAGATATGCTAATGGAGATATGCTAATTACCACTGAATTAAACTGGAAAAAAATATTTTTAAAATTTATTTTTTAGAGTTACACAAATAAGCAGTTTTATCCTCGAAGAAAATGTCGTTCTATATTATATTTTTGTATGAAAATGTCCGTTTCGGTTTCAAAATTTTAAGTTCACTTTATAAAATAAAAAATTAATTACGGTTACCACTTGGCGCATTATTTTATTTTATTTTATTATTTAATCAAGTTATATGTGAAATGATAAATTCCAACTTTCAATTTCATGGAAAATTGTTTCATATTTTAATAGATAAATAATTCAGATATAACCATGTATTAATTTTTTTTTTTTGACATAGTTCCACATTTTCATGGACTCGATATTGACGAGGTAAATCTATATTTCCATTATATCATAAAAAATTTTAAATAATAAAATATTTATTTACTAATTTAGATTAATTTTTTGAATTTTTTAATATCGGAATTGAAGTTTATCATTTATATCAAAATTTATAAAGTCAAGTACTTTGATCATAACTTTTAAATCTGTACTTTCAGAAGGGGGTCTTGAGAGAAGTTTGGACACTAATTCCTAAACAGACATGAAATCTAAATCGAGCCTCCAAGAATTGGTGCACCCCTACCCACATGAATGACAGGATTATCATTATTATTAGAAAAAATCATAAACAGTTTGACACATTTATTTCTTTTTGGTTTAAAAATAGATAGGTAAATCGAATATTAATTCAGAAAAAAGCATAAGTCAAACTACAATTTTAGTCCATGAATTTAAAATCAAAAGTTCAAAAAATTAATAGTCCCATTAGGTATATAATTATCGTACTAAAAATAAATAAGTAAACAGATGAAAGAATGAGCTGAATTAAGGAAATAAAATATAGAAATAGAATACACGTTACTATTGGAAAAAGTTTTTACTATCTAAATTAACATACAAACTAGAGAGGTAAGATTCTTACGCTATAACCAAACAATCCCAACCCCAAGACTAGGCCGGCGTGGTAATCAATACCCCGTCCTCAGGCAAAACTAGGGAAATTAGTATGAAAACTTTTCCATGATAAGGTGAACAAAATGAATATGATATTACAATCACCTTAAACTAGTAGTACATTAATCTTACCTACTACTCCCATGCTAGATTATCAATTGTCACATGCACAGAATTAGAATAAGAATAACATTTGTCATCTAAATTTAAAATTATTTTTTTTAAAAAAAAAAACTCATTTAGTAATTATTTAATTTTTTATTTTTAATTTTTAAAATAAGATATACATACACCTCTTCCGCGGTTAGACCCCTAGATTTCTTGTTTTGTTATCTTACTTACTATCCACATTGTTTTTAAACTAAGCAAAGTTTGAAAACTTTTGAAACCTAAAAAAATAATTTTTAAAAATTTATTTTTGTTTTTAGAATTTAGCTAAAAATTTTACGAGAAAGATTTCAATCTGGTAGAAAATAAGAGAAAATATGCTTAATTTTCAAAAACCAAAAATAAAAAATGTAAGCCTTATTTAGTAACTATTTCATTTTTTATTTTTAAAAATTAAGCCTATAAATATTTTTTCCACCTCTAAATCTCTTGCTTTTTGATAACTATTTTTACCCATGTTTTAAAAAAAAAAAAACTTGTTTTTTTCTTTTGGAATTGGGCTAGGAATGCAACTTTTTTATTCAAGTTTCATACAAACTATGGTAAACGAAATGCAAACAAGCTGTAATCGTTAGCAAATGCTGCCAAAGTACCTGTAACGTACTCAAAATTTGCCCTTTTCATTAAATTGAGTTTTTTTTTTTTTTTTTTTTTTTCGGGAGAGTGGGGGTAAGCGTTGGTTGTGTGTGGTTCTCTTTCCTTATCCCTTAAAATCCTGCTATATTTTTCTTTCTCGCACACCTTTTTCCTACAAAAACAGAAGAGTGCTTTATCTGCTTCCCTATTTATTATCAATTCTAAAAGCCAGTTTTAAAATAGAAGCATGACTGATAAAGAGAATGGCTCACCAGACACCCAGGGTGGTCTGAGTTAAAGCTTACAGATATGGTTGGCCGACAGTGTACGAGAAGTTTATGCTAAAATTGAGGCTGAATGTGGGATTACCTTCAACGCTTGGAGAAGAACAATTTGGAAGCACGTGATACACTAGCAGAGTTACTAGCTGGAGCCTGAGAAACCTTCATGAGAAGATAAAGAAAGATCGAAGCAGCACTGCAAGAGAGATTTCTGGAGTGATTCTTGTTGGTTTGATTCAAAAATTGAAAGTGCCAGTTAGAGTTCATACTGCATTAAGAGGTCCCAAACATAGCCAGATGGGTTAGAACTAGAACTTAGCCATAGCCAAAATAGCAAAAATAACAAATCTTGTTTTCCTTTTCTAGCAAAACGAGTCCTAATCGGTGTTGGTACTAGGAGTCTAGACATGCAGACTCACCCTGATGTGGAAAACCCTGCAGGCGCTTGTATTTAGTACAGGCTTCTGGTTCGCCTCAGCTACCGTCCATCCCATAAAGACAATCCACAAGATGAAAATCTTTGAGTAAGTTGGATGAATGTCAGACGCCACATCTACCTGCTACATGCTTCATTAAAACAATTCCATAGAGAGGATGTCAGATTATAATGCCCAAGGTTTCTACACCATTCCATATCACAGGTGTAGTCATACACGTGTAAGTTTAGTATGTATCCTATGTAAACTATGCAATCAGAACAAAGACAACTTTGGACCTAAATTGTGCTTTCTGAAAGAAGTAAATTATAAGCATTCCACCACAATGTTTACACTTCTGCTTGTGAAAAGAAATCACCTGTACAAATATGATTCCTGAAATAGGGTCTACTAAATTAATGACAATGGCCTAGAAAATTGGACTTATTTCATTACTCGAGGACACAGTTGTTAAGTAAGAGATCATGAAATTGGACTTGCAATAATTAATTGGGAATCCCGCCTACATTATTCAACAGGCATGTGATTTTAACTCAATCATATGCAACAAGAGAAAAAAATTTACACAACAAAATAGCAAATCATCGGCACATAGTTATTTGATCCCCAGTTTCATTGGTTTTATACACTCTGGTAGTTGGCTATTTAATTTTTTATACATCACGGTGTACTAACGTTGAAAGCATCAAAAGATTGCTGCAATAATCTGTGAGAACGGGATGTCTTTACCTTTGTTAGTACAATGATCTATGTTTTTAAATGTCTAAGGCACAATGGCCCTCTGAAGCTTAAATGTAAAGTGCACAAAAAGGAGTAATTTTTTTTTTTTTTGTGAGGCACACTATATATAAAAATATTACATTAAAAACAAAAAGCATAGTTGAAGTGAAAATATGAAAAAAAAAAAAAACCAAAACATAGTAAACTTGATTCTTTTAGCTAAGAAAGAAGTAAGACACTTGATAATTACTATTTTTTAAAAATAATTAAAAAATTTCAAGGTAGGACTTTGAGTCTGAGAGCTTCACAAAAGGCATGCTAGCATCTTATTTTGTGAGCCTCGTCTTTCCAAGGCAAGGCACAGGACTTACGCTTTGAACCTAGTTTTTAAAACACTGACAATGATACATAACGACTAAAAAAAAGAATGGATTTGCCCACAAATATCTAAATAGCGTGGCTTGGAAAAGAAATTAGAACCAAATGGTTAGACTTCCAGACTTTCAAGATATATAATAATTCTAAACTAAATATGAACGCACACATACACGCACACAGAAGCACATATATGATAGGGTGTACATCCATTTTAACTTTTAAATCATAGATATATCGACAGCATTGCTTTTGGTTTCATCTAGTTGTCGCTTGTTTGGACAAGAAAAATATAATTACAAAAAAATAAATAATTGGACTTAAATTTCAAGACAATCCTTAATACCCTTCTCAAATTTGTCGAGGGAAGACATGGTATCATTTAGTGCGTCCAGTACCCTTTGTCTGCAACAAAATAATAACAAATAAATAAATAAACAAGTATACACGCAAAAAAAATTAGATTACCACAATTTTTTGTACTTAAATTCACAGGAAAAGTTCCCTGCAATATTTATAGCAGAATGAAAGAGCTTCATTTGGTTGTTAAAGTAAGTCAGCAGAATATTGTATCTGAGTTACACGGCTGTTATGGCCTTGAAACCAAACTACAATTCCATTCATCACTTCCATGGATTCCTCAATCTTATAGCATTGCTACCCTCTAGGAAGATCTTGCAGTTGAGTTTCACTTATGCACACCCAAAATACGAATTCCCATAGAATCCAAATCTAGTTCACGTCTTTACCATTTTACTAAGCCATGTAATAAAAGAAAATGGACCACCTACTAACTGAACATCCTAGATTGGGAAAAGAATCATCAAAGGATGTGAAAGAAAATCTAACATTTTGGATAATCTAATTACTAAGTAACAGGACTGTTCTATTAGAATATTGATTTGAGATAAGACAAGTAGCTGTTCAAGAGTAAAAAAAAAAACTTTATTTGAGCCTCAAATGATGGTGTACATACCTATTGGAATCGACTTGAATATCAGTTTCATATGCAAGACTATTAAGAAAAGTGAAAGAGCTGCATCATAAGAGCGAGAAAATATTACAATGACAATCAATACAAACAAAACTAATGACTGTTGGATTATTGAAAGAGAGGATATACAGCTCTTCAATTTTGTTGGAACTTTTTTATCCAATAACCCTGAGAAATTTAATCTTTATTCTTATCTTCACTGTACAAATAAACGTAAAGCAATTACCTTATAAATTAAATGACCAAACAGGTAATGATTACTTATCAAAATCAAAGCACTTCCAATTGAAGAAATAATATAATAGGCATCAGCAAATGAAATGGAAGGTTACCTTACTAGATCTTTTAATAGACTTTCAGCTTCTAGTTTTATAGGATCTTTGTTTCCAAGCAAGGAGGATGCATTTTTCACAATCAATTGAAATGTACAGACCTGCGGAATTCAAAAGTTGAAACCAAAGAACATTCAAGCTGGGATATTGGAAAAATATTTCAACATGTCTAACCTTGTTCAATGTTAATTTAGTACATACTTCAAAAGATTCTATGAGTAGCGGCATGGAATGCTAAAATAATAGTTTGAATTGCACGTTATATTTGGATAATTCATGGTTTACAAACGCAAGTAATTCAAAACGATTGCAGAGAGAAACACAAGCAATATTAGGAAATTGAACCTCGACTCCAGTGCTCGCTTGAAATTGAACAAACGAATTCCTGTCCTTCAAAACGCAATCCCTTGCAGCAGACTTAAGCAGTCTATGAACATCCTCCATATCCTTGTTTGAGTAATCGGAATCGTTGGCTGCAACCGAAGACGATGTAAGAAAATACCGAACGAGGAGATAAAGGAGAAACAAGAGACGGTGAGAGACTTACAAAGCAAAAGGTGAACTGTTTGAAGGCTGTCTCTGGAGGCCTCAATTGGTGCCAAGAGGAATTTGGAGGCCTTCTTCTTCTGCTCCTTCAGCCAATCCTTTGGTCCTGCTGCATAGAAACCAATAAACTAGGGTTCCAACAACAAAATAAAGAACACAATGAAAACGAAACAATTGAAAAATCAACGTTGTGATTGCGTGGTGCTTACAAATGCCGATATTGAAAGCAGTGGCGGGAGCGGGTAGAAACAGAGACGGCACCGCAGAGATAAATGAGAGCATGGTGAGGCCTCTGCGAGATGTTGTAATCGGAAGTTGATGGCGCGGTGGTTGGCTTTCTTGGAATGGATCATTGTTAGGATTTTGAGAAAGTGGAGAAGGTGGTGACACGGCGGCACGAACCGGGGTAAGGCGGAATCCGATTGTTGTCATGCCGGAGAGCGGGGATGCTTCTCAGTTATGAATTGATTATGCAACGAGCGGATTTTTTTTTCTTCTTTTCTCTGAAAAAATATATATTCTTTTAATCCTACTTTGGTTGTACACTTCTAAGTTTGTTCAATTTTATTGTTTATATTTTCAATTGTTCAAATTTTAATTCTTTTACAAAGGTAGTTCATTGTTGATTTTTTTTTAAATGTTATTTATTAATATTTTGAAAATAAATTCACGTAATATATTTCTTCACATGAAAATTATTATTATTATTTAATCAATTTTAATTTGAGGAACAACATTTAAATTTTATTAAAAAGATATAGATTAAAATTGGACAACTAAAAGTATAAGGACTAAATTTGAACCAAATCCAAAGTATAAAAATGAAAATAATAATCTAATCTTTTTTCGTGGGTTCAATCTCCACCATTAATAATATAAGCTTATATGCTTTCTGTTTTATTTTTAAATAATAATAATGACATTTTTATCGAATTTAAATTTAGATACAATTTTTTTTAATGTTAGGATAAATTTTCACTCCAAATATCAATAAAAAAAAAAAAAAAATTGTCTTTGAATTATAGAACATAGGTATGTAATGAAAATGATTTTAAAGAATTATAGACTAAATTAAAATAAGACGAAAATTATAACATTTTGAATTTGACCAAATGCAGAGGTGAGGTGGTGTCAGCTCAATCGGAGTTCCAGTTGAGACTGACGGAGGCAGATGCAGGGGAGGCATTGGCGCTCCTGTCTAGGCTAAAGCCTGCAGATGAATTGGGTTTTGCTTCTACTTGGATGGAGTCTGATGCTGAAGTAGTGGTGAAGAGGATTAACTCTTTAATCTTTGTGTTATTTATGCTCAAATTTTCAATTTCATATCTGAAATTAGGGTGATGGATTTTAATTTCGTTCCTATATCCTATAACAGAGTGGTGCATAATTTAGCGGGCTGTGAAAAAAGAAATACCTTTGAGGTTTGGTTTCCATTTTTTGTTTGAAAGTTAATTGACATCTTATTTAATAATGATTATCTAGTTCGATTTTCAACCATATTCAGAACAACATGAATGAACTTTTTTTTTTTTTTTTTTTTTTTAATTACAACAACTCCTAGTAAACAAAGAAATAGTATTCTTAATTCGGCTCATTTCAATTTCTAGTAAGTAAATAGAGTTTTAATTTCTATTTGTCTGTGAAAGTCTAAAATAGTCATTTTCGATCAATGTTACACTTGATATTGCTTGAATTTGCTGGATTTTTTTTTTAATACCATGGAGATAGGGGATCTGAACCACTAATATTGTAACGAGAAAATTTCTAGTCCTACGGTGGTGTGGATTCTTCTATACCTCTTCCTCTCCATGAGTGATATGTGTCACCATTATACATTATTAGGAAAAATTTTGATCATGAGTTTTTAATGATAGGTACCTTTAGTCTAATTTAATCAATTTAGTCTCTCACTTTTGACAAATAAGTTTAATAGGTTCCCAATAAATTATTGAGGTATTTTTAAAATTATTTTAAAACATTTTTAAATTTAAAATGAAAAATTCTCTCTTCCCCTTTCTCCACCAAATTGCTCATCATCTCCGATGGCTGTTTACTATTCACGACGAACACTGCTCGCAAATTCAACAAACCCAGAATCACATTCTACGGTTTCAACTATTTTTACAACTTAATGATGAGAAATACCTACCAAATTCTCAACACCACAGGATCCAAAGACGAGAATTTCATGGTTCCCAATCTTCTTGATCGAATTGAAACCAGCAGGGCAAGATCCCCAACCCCAATTTTTCAAAATCTCAAAGAATTTGAAATCTTCTTAGGCAGAGATGAAATGTAATCATATGGGATGGTGCTAAATTCTTTTGAAGAAATGGTTGAAACAGTAACATAATATATTATGTTGGCCCTATTTCGCTCTACAACACGAACAAAGTGGACAAAGTTTTGAAAAAATAGGGAAAATCACCTAAATTACTAAGTTCCGGGCGTTAATCTTTCCTGAGATCTATCGAGAAAGGCCTAAAAGTCTAAAACCATCCATAAAAAAATAAAATTTTCAACTAAATCTCGTTGGTGCCGGAGGACTACCGACAAAAACTAATTTTACGACTTTTTAAAATGCATGGTAATTTTAAAAGATAGAAAGTTGAGGATGTTATTTCTGATAATTTCCTAAGATATAACGACCCAAGTTCAGGAGGTGAAGGTAAGTTTAATTATAATATCTAACACTCCCCAATTAATATTCATTTCCATTTACTTGTTCTTTTTCATATTTCAAGCTCGCAAATGAGAGGGAGTGTTAGATATTATAATTAAATTTACCTTCACCTATCAACTTAAGTTTTTTGGTCAATCTGTGATTTAAGATGATATCAGAGCAGATTGGTTCAAGATGTCCTGCAATTAATATCTCATGTGACGACCTAGTTTATGTGAGGTACATGAATGAACTGATATCACAGATGCACCTTCCTTTTTGGTGGCTTGGAGTAATTCTATGAAGCATGCAAAACATGCTGAAAAAACCCGTGTTCGTTTGTGGAGGACAACTTTCACTTCTACGAGCATTCAAGACACGTAAGGACGACGAAGCCAGGACGTAAGAGAATGATTTTGGGGCCATCAAGTGTCGAATCCGGATTCCAAATTTTGAATCTGGAACGTTATAGAAGAAATCTGTTGTTGATGAGCATTCTTGTATGAAGTAGCTCGTTTCGCAAGAACCAAGCTTTGTGTCTCTTTGTCTATTTTGGGAGCCTTTGCAATTTGATACCCATTCAATCGATGCTTTCATTTACTCCATATTTATTGTATAGTTCAATAGTATTTTTATTTTCAAATAAAGTTATGTTATATGTTCATTTTCGTATTCCGTATTATCAAAATAATTTATATTTGTTATTAACGTTTGAATATTGGATATATATGGGCTCCGAATTGGATTCCTAACCAACACGCTCCAAATTACAACGACACCCAATTCACTCAAGCAAACACAACTTCGTTTCTAAATAAGAAGCACCAAGATGGGTAAAATCAAATGATTTTGATGTGTGGAGATATACGTGATAGTAGAATTTCAATATGATTTCGATTTTACTTATTGTCTTTTCTCGATATGCATTTATTATTTGCACATCAAAGTCTCTTCTTGATGAATTGTTGATTTAGTTTGTGAAAACATTTATTTAATCATTCAAATCTAAAGTTACAAACAAAAATATCAAAATGATAATCATAGTTATAAATATAATATAGACATAATAATTTAATTGAAATGAATCATATTATTATTGTTTGTTTTATTTTAAAAGTACACAAAATAAATTAAATGGACAGTAAAAAAACAAATAAAATTAGGAATAGAGATGGGAAGTGTTGAAATTAGTTCGAAAATAAAAGTTAAAATGAATATATGGATTGTTATACAAAAAAACATGGGTTGTTAGAGATGAATAAATATAAAGAATAAAAAAAAAAAAAAATTTCTTTTTTCTATATTCAAATGAAAATAACGAAGAAAATGGTAAAAAAGATAAAAATAAGGGAGCGACAAGAAAAATAAAAATAAAAATAAAAAGAATGTGAAGAATTAGAAATCAAATATAAGAAAGAGAAAATGGAACAAATTAAAATTAGGCATATAAACAATAATATAAATTAAGGATGGAGAGAGAAAGTTGTTAGGTGAAAAAAGAGGACATAATTGTTTAAAACTACTGGTAGGGCCCATGTAAAAAATTAATATAAAAAAGTATAATGGTGACACATGTCACTCATGGAAAGTGAGAAGTATGGAATAGTCCATTCTATTGTAACTTTTGAATTTTTTTCCATTGTAAATAATGTATATTAGTTGAGTTATATTCACATTACCTTTTAATTAGTTTACATAAATGTTGCTTTGATATATATATATATATATAATTTTTTAAAATTTAGAATAATACATAGTAATTTATCTTGAAACATCAATGGAATGTACAAAGTACAAACTCACGAAGTCTCTAAGGAGTGTTTGAAGCGCAGGTTCGGAATCAAGAGCATGACAATCAAATGTTGAGGGCTTATTTGAAAGGATTCTGAAGCCTAGGTATTACAAATGCCCGTATTTAGAGTGCAAGCATGGGTTTTGGTAATCTGATTTTTTTTTTCCTGTTTTTTAGTGGTTATTTTGTGAACTGTATAACCTCTATGTATCCTGTATTAATTTTTATGATAATTTTGAAAGAAAATTTTAATCTATTCATTTTTAAATGAAATTTATATTAATTTTGTCTTTTGTAATCCTAAATTATTTTATTTGGTTTATTGAATTTCATGACAATAACGTATGAATGATAACCATTTAGTTATTTTTATATAAAAAAATAGCTTTTAGTGACATAGCAATAAAACTTTGAAATTAAGTTCTATAACAAGTTCATTTGCCTTTTAATTTTTAAATACCAACAAGAGCGTAGCTCAATTGCTCAACTGGCATAGTGTTCATATTATCAACCTAAATTATCTCTTTTTCTTGTAGTCATTAAATGATTTTTACCTTTAATGTTTGCATTTAATAGCATTCTTAATCCATTAGTCAGTTTTTTTTGTTCTTGTGAAAAACGAAGAAGGAGAAGGAAATGAGAAATTGAAGGGAAAAAAGTGGAGAAAGGAGGAAAGAAAAAATTGCCGGTGACCGCTAATAGATGACTATCACCAACAACGGTAGTGTAGCGGCCCGTGAAGAGAATAATTTGATGACCCATAACAAGATATCACAAAGAACTCCTAATAAAAATGGGAGATAGAGGAAGAAGAAGAAAGAGGGAAAAACATAAAAAGAAAACCCTAGTGATCAATAATAGTCACTGACACAAAGAACATCTGACTATCCATGAGTCCACGACTAGCATAGTCAACATATTGCTTTAGTAAGAAAGATCCTATAATAAGGGAGATTGTTTTTATTTTTGTGAAAATAAAGAAAGGGAAAAGAATGAGAACTCCAATGGAAAAATGAGAAAGAAAGGGAGACGAAGGATAAAAAAGGTAGCAACGACCAATGGTCACAGGCAGTCTGCTGATAGTAATTGTCGACTATCACCGGTGACCATGCATTGTTTGAAGACGATCACAACAATCAATGGACGATGGCACAATGGTCGTTCAATTATTGACGATTAAGACGATTGCCCACCGACTATGAAGACAGTCAATGGTCACCGACAATTAAGATAATCGGTCGTTAATAGTCACAATGGTCAGTCGTCGACGATCAAGATGATTGCCTACCGATGATAAAGACGGTCAATGGTCGTCGATAGTTAAGACAATTGGTTGGTCGCTGATCGTCGGGTCGCCAAGAGTCATTACATTTGGTCGTTGACCGTCACAATGATCGGCCGTTAGCTCATGATGATTGGTAGTTAAAGGTCACAATGGTCGGTCGTTAACGGTCATAACGATGGGTCATTGATGGTCACAACAGTAAGTCGTCGATGATCAAGATGGTTGCCTGCTGATGGTGACGATTAAGGCGATCGATCATTAAATGTCAAGACAATCGATCATCGACGATCAAGTCAGTCGACTTTTGTTGTCGACGATCATTGACAACTATTGATAAGAGGTAGGAGATGAAGGAAAATTTTTATCAAATCTATGGCATCCATTAAAAATTATATTTCAAACCCATAGATTTAGTTTCTTAATTCGAGAATTTTATTCCGAGTATCCAAACATGAGTTTGCCTTCAAATGCCAAGTCCTCTAGTTCTAAAATTATGGGTCAAACACCTCTTAATATGGTATATTTCTTAAACTATACTATTCTAATTTTTTATTTATTTTTACAGATCTTAAGAATTTCCCGGCGGTATCATATTTTTCATTATTTTTTTTAACCATATTCGTGCATTAACTTTAATTAAATCTAAATTAATCTGAAATTATTTCACCTACTCTTAAATTATTGCAAATATAATTTTGGTTAAATAAATTGAAACTGAGTTATAGCTTTTTATCCTTTTTTAAAAACAAAATTCTAAATCCATATATGTCAAACCAATCCAATATTCTAAACATACAGAGCATTAAAAAAAATCAAAACGAAAAAAGAGTTTATCTCTTCCCATTTTAAAATTTATATAATAAAAAATAATTTCAAACAGAAAACTAAAAATCCATATCTATTTAATGAAATATAATGGAACCACTCATTGGCTTTCTTAACCACTTCAAGAGAAAGAAAGAAAAGAAACTTTGATTCAACGCTACAAGAAAATATGGCATTGGGAAGAAAGAGGCGTAAGAGGAAGAACGAGGCTGTTGATGATAAAGCAAAGAAGGAGACTCGAAGGGAAGTTGTGTTTTCTGTGACCATCGAGATGTCGTCGTCGTTGCAAGACCGAATCGTCGAAGTCGGTGACTACGGTATCCAAATTGTTATTCAAAAGTGACTGCAAGACATAGATGTGGACGAAGATCATGATCAATTCTCCATTTCATTCAAAAAGTTTGAAAGCAATTTCGCAATGAAATTTGAAGGACAAAAGAACAAAGCTAATGAGATGGAAGTGCTTATAATTGATCATTATGTAAGAGAAAGTGTAGTTTTCTTGAAAAAGTGCAAGATTGTAATGTACGAATTCTACTATTTGATGTCGGAGTGGAAATCTGTTGTGCAAAAGAATTCATTGGAGAGTGGAGACTTCAACCAACTTTGGAGTTTTAGAAAGAATATAGTCGATTTTGCAATTGAAACAATGATTTTATACATTTATACTTTGCTATAGTTAAATTCGACGCCTCTCAAAGAATCTTTAAATTTATATAATTGATTTCATCTAAAATTAATCAAGAGAAAATAAATTTTGCAATGTTGAAGTATCTTGAATTTTTATAATTACTAGGATACATACAAAATTTAGAATTTAAATCCAAAACTATTATCACGGTTCATAAATTTTCTTGCTTTTTAAGAGTTGAGTACATTAATATTCTCAAAGTAGACATTTTTTTTGGTAGCCAATAAATATTTTAATTACAGATTATGTAGAAGTTTTTGGATGTTAGCCATGTGATATTTATATTGCCCTGGTTGATTTGAACTCTGAAGTCAAAGTCAGACGTTTCTTTTTCCCATATATATTTTATCCTTTTTTAGCAAAATTAAATAGGTCATCTTTATTATATAGAAAAAAAATACTACCTATATTTTTATATAGGTTAAAATATCTGTTGGTCCACACAGTTTGAAATTTATTATATTGTAATCTTTTTTCGATAAATCTTAAAAAATAAGTCTTATTGTTATTGTGAAATTTGGATTTTTTTTTTCATCAAATTTGAGAAAATAGTAATTAACAATAATTTTACTTTGAGAAAATACACCCAACATGAATATATAAGTTTCGAAAAATATGATAGTGGAAAGATTGACTGAAGACTAATTATATGTATATTATTAACCTTTAAAAAATATTTAACTACTCAATAATACGTTTTTTTTATTATTATAATGTATTTTTACTGATATATAGTTGTATTTTTCCCTGTATTTCTTCTCTGTATTTCCTTGGATATATATCCCTTGCTTCATAAATAAAATGGCAAGGTCAATTTAGACTTTGTATTTTAATATGGTATTAGAGCAAATCAATTCTCTCTGAGAATTCCTTGCACGATGACTACTCCTTCTCTACCAAACCCTAATTCTGATTCTTCCATGAGTTCTTCGACTACAACTTCATCAACGAGTTCTTCAATTATAGAGCACTATGCCAATCCTTATTATCTTCACCATTCTGATTCAACTAATATTGTTCTTGTTTCGAACTTGTTGACGAAATCCAATTACTCATCTTAGAGTCGAGCAATGATGATTGGCCTCACTATGAAGAACAAGTTTTGTTTTGTTGATGGATCTCTTCCATGATCGATTGGCGAACTCTTAAAATCCTGGATCATTTGTAACAATGTTATTACTTCATGGATTCTCGATTCACTTTCGAAGGAGATCTCCGCCAGTGTCAAATTTTCTGATTCTGTTCACAAAATCTGGATCGATCTTCAAGAGCGATATCAACGAAAAAACAACCCTTGCGTTTTTCAACTTCGTCGCGAGTTGTCTAATCTCTCTCAAGATCAAGATTTTGTTACTACATATTTTGCAAAATTGAAGACCTTGTGGAATGAATTATCTTCTTATCGTCTAGTTTGTTCCTGTGGACAATGTACCTGTTGGAATTAAAGAAGCATGCATAGCGGAAACAACGGATCATAATGCTCTAATTACAAATAATTAAGCAAGGATTAAGTATGCAAACAAAGTTAGAGATACAACATTTGTAGTTTCCATGAGAATCTTCGTCTCCACGATCAATCGACACCACCAATGGTAAATCTTTGCTATTCTCCAATTGAAGAACACGGTTGTGACACCGAATTATTAGTGAAAGATAGGAAATTTCACCAATTAAATTGGAGAGTCAAAGAGAATTTGTGGAAAAAATATATTGAATATTCATTCGTTTTTAAATTTTGAAAAACAAAACTTAGTTATAAACAAAACACATGTAAAAACCCTTTTTACATGGCTTCCACCTCAAACTCCATTAACATGAATAATGTAGGTGTCAAGCTCAGCAAAAGCCACTTTAAAACCCACTTAGTTAGTGGGAAAATCCAAAGATTTTTTCACTAACTATTTTTTTATTAAAATAAATTTATAATAAAACAATTTTTGACAAAAAAAATATGAAATACTAATTTCATATTTAAGAAGTTATTTAATTAAAACAATTTTATTTAAATAAAATAAACAAATTTAATATCATATATTAAATTGTCTTTGATACCTAGCTTTTGATAAATCACATTAATCAATTTTCAAATATTTTCATTCTAATATTTTATAAAAACTTATATAAAATATACTCTCCAATAATAATTAATCAATTATTAAATTGTAAATTATATCTTATATAAAATATAATTTTCCTTAAAGACCGAATTTGAACATCCAAATTCTCACTTCACATAGTTCTTCAATTTTGTCCATTGTGAGCTAGCAATCAAACTTGATGGACCTACAGATCATGGGCTCCACGATCCAAGACTAACCGATCAAACTCTTTAACCTAGTTAATCAACATTCATTAATTAACAGGACTGTCTACTATAGCCTGTAGTTGCACTCTCCTCACTGTAGATATATAATATGTCCATTTGATATAACCATCATCGATAAGTTGATCATTCACAGGTTGTTCGTAACCTCAACTAGGTTAATTACCATTTAACCCTTAAGTTACATATTTTCTCCTTAAGTACCATTGTCTCTCTAATGAACAATTGATTTAGGATCTTAATCACTAAACTCATTCCTTCTTAGGCGAACGAGAGGATTGGGCCCTTTGTTCAAGATCTGGGATCAGCCCTAAAGGAACAACCTTTCTACTGTCCCTAAAATTGGTATGAGTGAATTCCATTTTGCAAATTCTATGTCCCCAGCTATTTACCCAATCTTATCCCTGAAATGGGAGGCATATTGAGCATTACTGTTGAGCTTACCCTCATCTATGCAGATCTAGGGAGAATCCCAAATAAACAGGATTTCATAAACACCTCAGAATTCAGATCAAGTTATCTAGGTCATCAAGAAGTGAAATTAATCAGTTTACATTAAATGGTGTTAATACGTAACCGTGATTATTTCGTGTTCAGTCTTACATAATCTCGTCGTGTAGAACACCCCCGTTCATATGTCTCTACATGAACGAACTGATTACATCTTTTATGACACTTCACAACATTTGTAACAATCATAAAGCGGTCGTATTCAATAGTATCTCTAGAAATAGGTACCCAATCTAATCCAAGTACTATAGACTATTTAGGCTATTATACTCAGATTTTGTTGATGGAGCTCGAGCCTACGATTAATCGTGTTTTTTCTCTCACCATCCAAGAAGTCGAACAATGTGCACTTCCTTCTTCCATTGTTGTTATTGTACCTGATGTTCAGAATGCTATTGCTCTTTTGGTTAAGAGCTCCACTCCTTCTAATTCTCGTTATTAATCAACCTCCAATAGGAAGAAGGATCGTCCTATTTGAACAAATTGTGGAATATCAGGTCATGTTGTTGATTGATGCTATAAGCTTCACGGTTATCCACCTGGACATCGATTTTATTAGAAGCCTTCTATTGCTAAACCTTCATTTGATGCTTCTTCCTCAACTGCTACTGATTCTTTGGGATCGTTGAGTGTTGATCAATGTCAAGGTTATTAGCTATGTTACAGTCGCATACTGCCAAAGTTAAGGCTGATTCTGCTTTACCAATGTCTGGTACTTCCTATGTGGCAGGTATTTGCTCCCCTTCTCCTGTTTTTACTCCAGATTTAAATACTTGGATACTTGACTCTAAGGCTTATGTACATATTTGTAGTAAACGTGAGTTGTTTGCATCTCTTACTGCTATTTCAGATGCTTCTATTTCTTTGCCAAATAAGTTGCACATTACTGTTGAATTTGTTGGCACTGTTTGTATTTCGACGACCTTGTTCTTTAGAATGTCCTGTTCTTACCATCTTTCAGTTTTAACCTAATCTCTATTAGCTCTTTGACTGCAAACTTACCAATAATTGTCAAGTTTCTCGGTGATTCTTCTTTTATCCATGACAAGTTCTCTTCGAGGATGATTGACAAAGCTAGGCTATGACTGGACTTATATCTTCTGCATTCTTATCACAGTTTGTTGTTTCTATTTGTTCTAAACTTATTGATGCAATTGTTTGTAATAGTTCTTTGAAATCCTATTCTATGCATATCTAACATAATCATTTGGGACATCCATCACATAAATATTTGAATGCATTATAGAATATATTGTGTTTTTCTTCTCTAAAGAGTGATGTTTCTTCTTACTTAGTATGTCCTTTTGCTAAACAACGAAGATAATCTTTTACTTATCACAATCGTCTTGCAAATAAAAAGTTTGACTTGATTCACTGTGACACTTGGGGCCCTCATCAGTCCTTGACACATAATGGCTACAGATTTTTTCTCACCATTGTGGATGACTATTCACATTACACTTGGGTTTTCCTGATGAAACAAAAATCTGATGCTTTGGCTATTGTTCTAAAATTTTTCACTTTTGTCGAAACCCAATTTGGCTGTTCTATTAAGTATTTCGGATCTAATAATGCTCTTGAGCTATCCTTCACAGATTTTTTTTTCTTTTCTAAAGGAGTTCTTCATCAATTTAGTTGTGTAGAAAGACAAGAACAAAATTCTGTTATTGAAAGAAAGCATCAACATTTATTGAATGTTGCCCGAGCTCTTATGTTTCAATCTAGGGTCCCTATTCAATTTTGGGAAGAGTGTGTTTTGATTGCGGCTTTTCTCATTAACCAAACTCCTCCCGACCTTGATTGGCAAACCCCTTATTACAAACTACATAAGTATGTTGCAGATTACTCTTCCTTGTGCACTTTTGGATGTCTTTGTTTTGCCTCTACCTTGTCTTTTCGTTGCTTAAAGTTTCATCCTCGTGTTGTAACATGTGTCTTCATGGGATATCCTCGGGGTGTTAGGGACTTGAACTTGCTCGGTCAACTCAAGGTATTTGTCTTTCTCAACGCCATTATGTTTTTCAGCTCTTAGAAGATACAGAGTTTCTTGCTTGTAAACCTTTTGTCGTTCCTATTGATCCGAATATAAAGCTCCAAGCTGATGATGTAATTTTATTAGAAGATCCTTAGGTTTATCGATGTCTCATTGGTTGGTTGTTATATCTCACTGTTAGTCGTCCTGATATCAATTTTGCTATGCATAAACTTAGTCAATTTGTAGCTAAGCCGAGATCCTCTCATCTTGCTTCCGCACATGACCTTCTTAGGTATCTCAAAGGCTCTCCAGGACAAGGACTTTTCCTTAAGAAGTTTGATTCTTTTCAATTTGAGGCCTTTACTGATGTTGATTAGGGTTCTTGTTTGGATTCCCGTAAGTCTACTATTGGTTTTTGCTTCTTCTTAGGTGAGTCTCTTGTTATTTGGAAGGCTAAAAAGCAAACAACTGTTTATCGGTCTTCTGCAGAAGTCGAGTATCGTGCATTAGTCGCAAGAACGAGTGAGCTTATTTGGTTGCATCAATTGCTTAGAGAGTTGCATATTATTTTGCGTTCTCCTTCTTTGATTTTTTGTGATAATACTGTTGCTGTACATATTTCTACTAATCAGGTTTTTCATGAGCAGACAAAACATATTGAATTAGATTACCATTTTGTTCAGGAGTGGATTGTTCAAGGTGATGTGAAGCTGCTACCCATTCAGACTCATCTTCAATTGGTTGATTTGTTTACAAAACCACTATCTTTGACATCTTTTACTAGGGAGTAATCAATTTATTACTACCATCTTGAAGGGGAGTATTAAGATGTATTTTTACTGACGTATAGTTGTACCTTTTCCTGTATTTCTTCTATGTATTTCCTTGGATATATATATCCTTGCTTACTTCATAAATAAAATAGCAAGGTTAATTTAGACTTTGTGTCTTAATATTTTTTCAAAATGTTAAAGGATGAATGGATTATATGAACTAATTTTATAAAAAAAACACAAGATAATTTTAAGTGCTCAAAGGTATATATAAAGATTAAAATAAAATAAATATTAAAATATTATTTTGATTCATATAATTTGAAATTTATTTTAATTTCAGTCTCAATAAATTGTATATTTAGTTTCTACAGTTAGTTTATTATTTATTTTTTAGAAGGGAAAGTTTTTACCACTAATTTAGAAGGATGTTATGTTCGGTTGCTATAAATTATTTTTGAAGTATAAAGGGAGATAACGTATTTTTTTTTTTCTTTTTTCTTTCAATTATTATTATTATTATTATTTAATATTTGGTAATCGATGTAAAATTAAAACGCCTTCAAGATTTGAGAAAAATGCTAGGCATATAAGTTCAATTACTTCAACATGAAAGTGGAATTTTGTGGAATAGGCATATGGTTCTAATAGAATATAACGTGTCTTTAAAAGGTATCAAAGAATAGGTTTTGTCAATGATGTTTGATCCAAGATTTGAAGTATCAATATCACTAGAAACATCGAAATTTTAATTTTATGAAAATACCGATATCGATGAAAATTTTGAAAAAAAAATTATGAAAATTAATGAAAATTGTTAGGATTAGTTAATAAAACATTGATTGTGACATAGCTATGTTATAATTGACCATTTTAATCATAATTTAAATAAGTAAGACAACATTTAGATGTCTTTTGTAAATGTTTCTATAAATGTTGATGCGAGAGCATAAATTTAAAAAGAAATAGAAGATGATTACAAAATAATATAAAGCTTAAGAATATATTGAGATGAAATAATGTGAAAATTATAAAAATTTTGAATGGTTTTAAAGGAAAAAAAACTCTCATTAATTCAACTTTGAGGTGAAATGATGCGAAAATTTGCTAAAAAAAATTTGAATAAGGTTAAAAATAAATATATGTTATTTTTTGTGGTTTTTTCAAATTCAAATTATTTAGAAATAAAATATTTAGGTCAAAACTAAAGCTCAAAATTGAAAAAAGATGGAAATTAAAAAAAACAAACAACACATAAAAAAGCTTAATCTTTTGTCAAAACTGATATTGATGTGTAAAACTATAGAATTGTGTGTAATTGGATCATAAAATTAAAAAACTTGAACTTACCTAAAGTAATTAATTAAAAAAATTGAAATTTTCTCGAAATTTTATCGAAATCTCAAAATTTTGTCGAAATGAGAAAGTCAGAATATTATCAAAATATTCTTGGAATTTCAAAATTTCTCGAAATTTGATCGAAATTGGGGAAATTTAAATTTTGAGGTCATTTTAAACCATGGTTTGACTTAACTTAACAAGTGATTTAAATAATCCATTCAGTATTATTTTTACCAAACACACACACAAAAAAAAAAAAAAAATAAATAAATAAAATAAAAGCTTAAGATTATTTCATTAAAAAAAAAAAAATCAACTTCTTAATGGCAGCTTTTGCCATGGACACTTTTATTATTTTATGGGAGAAGACAATATTTTTTACTAAAACAATAATATAACAACCTCTCATCTTTTAGTCGATATTATATATTTTATGTCAAGTAAATTATAGTTATGTTATTATTTGTTTACTAAATACATGTTTGAAAGTCATTTTTTAAATGGTTTAAAATCACTTATCGTATATTAAATCACTTAAAATTATTATTTTAGTCTCTTCAAATCAATTTAATAATGCTATTAAAATTTTCAAATTATTTAAAAATATTTTTAAGTGACGTCGAAAATGACAAATTATTCCGACTATTTTAAAAACACTCACACCTTCTATAAGTTGGAAATGTTATACATCTGGCTCATTTGTCTTCTTTCCCTTGAGAATATGTTCTAAAAAGTTATATTAATAAATAAAATAAAATAAAATAAAACTCATAAGTTATACCTTATACTTGACATGATGCTTCTAGCTTACTTTTCATTCCAAGATTTTCAATTATTTTCACAAATTTCATCCACTAGTTTTTTCTTCTTTTCTTTTTTAAAATAGATATTACATTAAATTAAAAATAAGCTCGAATAATATAAAGATGGCATATTATTGAACAAATCTTCCGAAATTCACAAAATTTAATAAGAATTTAATCATATTCTCTAACGACTTGTTTGCTAACCATTTAGGCCTTGTTTGATAACTATTTTGTTTTTTTTTTTAAAATTAAACTTATTTCCTTCCCATTTTTTTACCATGATTTATATATTTCTTAAATACCATAGTTGAATTCTTAGCCAAATTCCAAATACAACAAGAAATTTTTAAAAGTTATTTTTATTAGTTTTCAAAATTTGGCTTGATTTTTTGAACAATTAATAAAATGTGGATAATAAAAGAAGAAATTTGAAGGTGTGAGTAGTGTCGATAGACTTAATTTTGATAAACAAAAACTAAAAAACCAAATCGTTATCAAATTGGATTTTAGTTTTGAAAATTAAACCTACAAATCTCACTTTCATCCATTAGTTTTCAAGTTTAGTTGGCCACAGGAGTGTTTTTAAAACTAAGTCAAAATTTGAAAATAAAAAATAAAAGTATATTTTAAAATTTTGTCTTTGTTTTTAAATTTTGGCCAAACTCATCTCTTTTACCTAAAAAAGATACCAATTGTGGTAACAAATTGAGAAAAAATAGATTTTTTTTTTTTTTTTTCAAATGGAGTGGTTATGAAAAAAGACTTGAATATTCTAATTTATTAAAGTAACGTAAGAATTTTTTTAATAGTGAAAATGAATTAAAAAGAAAAACTTGTAACGCTTATGATAAATATTACCGAGAGGATAAATAATTTACAAAATATGGGGACTGTATTTTTTTTTCTTTTATTAAATAGATATAAAAAAGTTAAGGGAAAAAACTAATTAAAAATAATCAAAAGTGTCCTTCCTATGATTAAAATATATTATTATTATTATTATTTAAAATTAAATTAAAAGAAGATAAATAAATTACATCTCACACATGCATTACATGTTTCTATTAGATTTATGATTCTAAGTTTTCAACGAGATTTTATTTTAAATTCCTCTATCAATTATTTAAAATTTAGAGTCCACATGAACCATAAAAGTTGGAAGCATATTGTTTTTTTTATTCAACCATTTATAGGGTGAGAGATTGGAATATATGTCGTCTTAACTATAGTTTATTAATAAATCAAAAATATTTTTTTTTTGTTTAAATGCTATAATTAATAAATTAAAAGTAGAATATTATTAACAAAAATATGATAATAGAAATGTCTTACAAATTATATATAATGTATTTTCTTACAATGATTGCTCTGATATTTAATATATAATTTAAATTAATAATGATTAATTAGGATACTAATTACTATCAGATACGTTTTATTATTTATTTTTATAAATTTAGATATCTATTTTTTTTAACATTTTCATTGTATTCCGTAGAAAATATATGGTTTAATACTTTATAAATACACTATATATTAGTACACTAAAAATAAACTTATTTGAATAATCTTTTAAAAGATTAAATTTAAAATTAAAATAAAATAATTTTCTTCAATTTTGAATAATATATTTTTAAGAGGCTGAAAATGTGTTAGTTTATTTATTTATTTTTTGTTTAATTCCTATCTGAAAAAAAAAAATTGTTTAAAATTCTTTTAAAAAAACACGAGAAAGTAAATAAAGTAAAAAGTAACATTACTATAGCTTAATTTGATAAGACATGAGAAAATCAATTAAAATTACATTAAATACATTAAAGATATATAACTAATAACTATCATGTGTGCACGTGCACGTGTGTGGGAAACTAGAAACTTCTAAGATTTTTGAAATTTTATCTCTTTTTGGAATTTTATTATTAATTATAATTAAATGAGAACTAATATTTTTTTATTTAAAAAAATGGTTATATAAGTATTTAGTCAGCAGAATATTTTACATTCAACATATTCACATTCTTAGGTTTATAGTCTTATCAATTAACGTAATTGATAAATGAAATAATGGTCTTTTTTTTATAAAATATATATATATATATATACGAAAAAATCAAGGAACAATCTATTTCATGATAAAACTACTTTTTTTTTTAAAAAAAAGTTTGATTAAACTAGTTGTAACATATTGCACACATCATTGGAATAAAAAAAAAATTCACTAATAAAATAACTTGAAAACATCTATATGAAATTTTGATAACTACTTGTGAGAGCATTTTGCTAAAGCATATTTATTGATGCTTAACATTACTTTGCTTTTATACAAACTTATAAACTTTGAAAGAATAAATTAAGAATGAGATACTCCGATTTTCGTTAAATAATAATAATAACAATAAAGGAATATGGGATAGCTCTTTAGGTAGTTGAAAAATTCCTTCGATTATATTATTGTAATTTTATTATATGAAAAGTAATGGAATTTTGTGACCTTTGCTTTTCATCTTCCATATGGTTTAAAAAATCGCAATTAATTATTATTAAAGTGAATTTTACTTTAATTATAATTTTACAATGAACATTATTAACAAGCATTTATTTATTTAAAGTACTTTTACTATAATTAATTGAATTTTGTGACATTTCAAAAATCTACCTGTGACCCTTACACTTCTCAAGATTGTTTGAAAAAAGAATGCGATGTATTAATTATAAAGTAATTTTGATTTTAATAATAATTTAAACTTAACTATTTTTTTAATAGTTAAACTTAATTATCCAAAGAACTTAGTTACAAGCCATCTATTCTATCTTGATAAGATATTAATATGTAAAAGTGCAAACAATCTCTCAAAAATTACATAATACACTCGACTGTAACAAAAGATGGAAAGAAAAAAAAAACATTTTGGCAAAGTCCTATGTTCGGCACAAAAGATTTCTTTTTTGTGTTCAGTGGAAAACGCTTAATGATCTGATTTTATATATATATATATAAAAGAGATAAAATGAATATGTAAAAGATTATTCCTAACTCTCTCACTCTACGTATACTAAGATGAGATAGAATATAATGTACACTTATTATATTTAAACCATTAATTAATAATATTAATGTTTATAGCTTAGCCAATAATTAAGGATAATAACTATGTGCATTATATGTATAGTATGTAATTGAATTTTTCTATTTATAAGATTTTCCCTAAATTTATAATGATTTTATATATTTTGTAAGTAACCATAGAAATTCAATATGTTTTTTTATGATATAGTTATTTTAAGTATCAATTTTGGTACCTACAACAACGAATGCCTCATTCAAAAAATTTTAAAAAGTAAAGTTTTTTATTTTAAAATTTTAATGAAAAGTGTAAGTTACACAATTTAAAAAATTAAAAATTCAAAATAAAACTTCAAATTTACAAAATTGTACCTAAAACGGTGTGTTTTTTCTTTGAAAATTAAACTCCTCTCATTCTTTACAATTATTAAAATTAATTCATTAATATTTATTATTTCAAATATTGCTAAAAAGATAATTATAATAAAATATTTAAGAAAAAAAGAAAAGTAAAGAACAAGATGGAGAGAAAAAGTTTCTTCTATTATAAATATTATGATAATAGATGCTCATGTTTAATATCCATTGATAATGTGTCATGCTCTCATTTTCCATAGCGTTGTCCATGTGTCATTATATATTATTAGTGTTCATGTAATCCACCTTCTACTTGCCAAATTGCTTAAATAGTGATATTTTGTGGGTTTTGGAATACATATATTGGGCAAAATCAAAAAAGATTGGAGAGAGTGGAGAAATCCATCTTTTTTATTTTATTTACTTTTGTTATTTATTTATTTCAAATATTTAATATTATATTTAATTTATTTTAATATTATATTTTATTGGTATCATGTTGTGCTCCTCAAATTCACAATACGTTATCAACACGAGCTCCTATCGTTTTCCTTGCTAAAGGTAAGTCCTAAAGGTATGTTGGGTTTTCTCTCTCTTCGTCATAATTAATAAATTAAATGTTGTTTTACATATTTTATATATTAAAATTTTAATATAAATATAATATTTTGTAATAGTGTCACTGTGGAAAACATTACAAAATTCAAATTTGTAGCATCTGATATTAACAGTAATAATTATTTGTCATTAGTGCTTAATGCCAAAATGCACACGGATGGATGCCATAAAAATGTGATCATCAAAAAATAATTTTTCTTCCTAAAACTCGTTGAAAATAAATGCACTTGAGGCTCCAAAATTTTAAATCAATATGTTAGAGAAGACATTTTTCTACATTTCGGATATACTCTTGCAGTAGCAATATTAAGAGAAAGGTTTTAAACAGTATTCTGAACTAATTTCATGTCTTCTCGTGGTCGAATAAAATAACGAGTTATTGATGAAAAATCATGAATCTCGACCAATTGGAGCAACACCATTCCCTGAAATGAATGTTGTGGATGTTAATAATCATGGTCGAGGTCGTAGTCGCAGTCAAGGTCGTGACCGTGGCAGAGGAAGAAATAATTATTATTTTCGTAATGATCATTCTAATCATTCAAATTTTAAAAGAACCACTCAAAATGATGATCACAAAGGAAAAATTACACAAGATAAGAGTTCAAAAAGTGTTGAAAATAAATGCTTCTGCTGCGGAATGACTGAGCATTGGTCACGTACCTGTCGTACATCAAAATACTTAGTTGTTCTCTATCAACCATCTCTAAAGGAAAAAGAGAAAAATATAGAAGCAAAATTTTCATACTAGGATAATGACATATTTGACCCTTCCCATATGACAAATTTGGACGTGGCGGACTTTTTTGAATCTCTTGAAGAGAAAATTGGCAGAATTGATGGAACATCAAATGTTTCATTTGACTTTGAAAATATCTAGATTTAATGTTGTTTTTTTTCACCTCTATGTTTTTATTTCCTCTTCGTAAATGTTAACCTTTATATATTCCGAATGTTGTTTTTCTTCTTGTAATTATTTTCTTTTAATGAAGAAACGGATCATTTTCATATGTTTGGTGACTAAAAATGAGCAAAGAAGATTTATATCTAGCAGATAGTGCAACTATACATACAATACTTACAAGTAGAAAATATTTTTCCAAACTGACAATGCAAAAGTTAATACGATACCAGGTTCTGCAAACCTGATGGAAGGCTTTGGAAAAGAAATTATTATTTTGCCTAGAGGAATAAAATTTGCAATTGACAATGCATTGTTTGCTAGTCAATCAAAGAGAAATCTACTTAGTTTTAAAGATATACGTTGTAATGGTTATCATATTGAGACTGATAGAAAGAATAATATGGAGTATCTTTGTATCATATCTACCATCTAATATGTAAAATATATATTGGAAGAGTTGCCTATTTTATCTTCTGGATTATATTATACTCAAATATGAGTAATTGAAACATATGCAATAATGAACTTGAAGTTCATGAATCCATACATATTTATAATTTGGCATAACAGATTAAGTCATCTAGGATCTATAATGATGAAAAGAATTATTGAGAATTCAAACGAACATCAATTGAAGAGCCAGAAGATTATTCAATCTAATGAATTATAATGTGATGCTTGCTTTCAAGGAAAATTGATAATTAAATCATCAATAGCTAAAGTGGGGTCTGACTCACCTACATTTTTAGAACGAATTCATGGTGATATATGTGAACCTATTTGAAGGAAATCAGACATGAGGATTTCCATGAGCAAGAATTGATCATTCCAAATTTCATTCGTATTTGAACACACACAATTAGAAACGAAAACTAACCAGTCATGCATAATACGAAATTACATCATGCTTTACAATAAGTTTAAGGGATAGAACATCATACCTTTGAAAACTCATCTTCAAAATCACTCGATCACGAACGCTCATACAATCTCCAAGACTGCAACACACGAACGCTCGAACACAGTGAACGCAACACAGCACGATCAAACAACAAACTCGAACTCAATGATCTCCAAGATCACAAACCCAACGAACTAAAGGAAATCAAATCCAAGATTTCCATGAGTAGCGAAATAAAGATCATTTCAAATTATAATCATGAATGAACATTACAAATTACAGTCGTATAGAAACATGCGGTTATGCAATTAATACAGAAATTACAGCATGAATAACTACAAATGAACAATGAGAAAACTCTACAAACATTTGTAGACTCGTCTCCATGCTCCTTGCTCACGAACGTTCGAATACAGCAACCTCGAATGCTCGAACAACACGACTGCAACTCTACACGAACACTTCGCGCTCATCCTCAACGATCACCTCGATCACGAACTTCTCAACAACACGAATGGCCTCCACAAAATCTCGACGGTGTCGAGTTGAGCATGACACCACCAAAAAGGTTACCTTAGTATTCTCGGTGTGAGAATCCAGAGAGTGGGCTCTGTTCGGACTTGGTATGAGGCAGACCAAGGAGGAAAGAACAATCATGTACACGATCGAGCAAGTGGGAGAAGACAGAGATCTATCATATAAGTTGATGCCTAATCGTTTAGCTAAAGCTAAGTGATCGTCTAGCAAAAGCTAAGCGATCATTTAGCTCAGTGTCTGTCGCCTATAGACACTACACGATCATTTACTTTTGGCAAGTTGTCGCTTAGTAAATACTGCACGATCGCTTAGCTCGCCCAAGCTGTCGTTTAGTAAATCAGTATTTACTTGACAACTACGTGAGTTTTCTTTTGCGAGAGAAAATCTCAAAACAAACTTTTCCAACATTTTGTAAAACTTTTCTAAAATTATGAAAACCATTTTCCTTTTAACTCACGGTTACCATGAAAATTCAATAACCACCCACTCAATTGGTTATTAAAGAAAAATAATTAATTATCCAATAATTAATATTATTATAAATATAAATGATAACCAACTTATCATACTATATTTATAACCTATAGTTTTAATATTTCATCTCATGAAACATATAAACCATGTTCTTTTTCTATTCCATGGTTCTTAATGTAAATCTCATTTACATAAATTCTCCACTAGATATATCTCATACATCATACCGATTATATCATATATATAATTAATATACCTCTTGTCAATTTGAACATTTCAAACACCAAGAACTGATCCTCAACTGAATCCATTGAGCTACCAAGGGGACCTTATGAACCTGTAGCTCGAAGCTCCAACGGTACGTGAATAACTGACTAAACTCTTTAGTCACGGGATCCACCATCCGTTAGCTGCCAGGCACTCCACTAAAGACCGAAAGCTGAACTTTCCTTGCCACAGATATATTATATGTGTCCATCTTAACCAATTAGCAGTGCGACAACCCTTCATAGATCGCTCGTAAGTACAACTAGGCCAATAACCGTTATGCCCCTGCTTCGGGGAAGGAGTGAATCCATCTTGTGTGACTGAGTTCCTAGCTCCCAAATCAGACAAATCCCCAAAAAGGTAGATAATGTTGAGTTGACAATCTAGCCACTCTCTCACCCATACTAATCAAAGAACCACCCTCAAATGCAAGAGTTCCCAAAACACTCAAGATTGAGGTCATGTCACCTATGGTCGTTTAGATGAGATGTAAGTCTTAAGTATCAACGACGTTATATAAAGAGACTAGTCATCTCGTGGTCCGGTCTTATACAAACTCTTTGTATAGGACACCTCCGCTCGCATGTTTCCACATGAATGGTCAGAATCTATCTGTAGTGGTTCACAATACTTGTAAACCTCTACAAAGCAGGTCGTATCCGTAGTGCCACCAGGATTAGGTATCCTTACATAATCCTTATACTACATACCTATTTAGGTTATCACTTAAGGCATGATCCACTTGTATATCTCATATAATGCTTAAGTTTACATACAATAACCATTGAGCTTTGTTTATTGGATATGAGTAAATGCCAAATAAAATAACTCTTATTTTATTCATAACAATGTGTACAGTTTACAAACTGCAAGACTTCGGGAGAATTAGCACACCAATCCCAACAATCTTCCACTTGTTCTAATGCCTTGGAAGACTAATGTACAATACATGAAAAAATACAAGTATAATATACAATAAACTAGGGCATACTCTATACCCCAGTATCATCTCCCACTTGCCCTAGACAAGATGCCGCATGTCCGTAGACCTAAAGATTCCAGATGACCCTCGAACACTTTAGCCGCGAGAGCCTTTGTAAACGGATCAACAACATTATGCTCCGTCGCGATCTTCGTGACTATCGCATCACCGTGATGGTATTTCCATTCGGTATGCTTGCCTCGACGATGACTCCGAGGTTCTTTCAAATTTTCCACAGCCCTGCTGTTATCACAATAAAGAGTGATCGACAAATCCATATTTGGAACAACTTCCAAATCTGTAAGGGATTTCCTCAGCCAAACAGCATCCTTAGCTGATTCACAAGCGGCGACGTATTCGGCTCCCATATTGGAGTCTGCAATGCATCCTTACTTGATGTTTTGCCACACTACAACCCTTCCATTCAGAGTGAACACTGACCCTGATGTCGATTTACGAGAATCTTTATCAGTCTGAAAGTCAGAGTTCGTATATCCTGTAAGGATCAGATCTCTATCTCCATACATGAGCATGTAGTCCTTCGTTCTCTGAAGATACGTGAGGATCGTCTTGACTGCTATCCAGTGATCAAATCCTAGATTGGACTGATAACGATTGACAATCTCTACTGCGTAGCAAATGTCAGTTTTGGTACACAACATTGCATACATTAAACTTCCAACAACTGAAGCATAAGGAATCCGTCTCATCTCCACAACCTCTTGAGGTGTCTTAGGATATTGATCCTTAGACAAAACGATTCCATGCCTGAAGGGTAACAAACCCTTCTTGGAATCCTGCATCCTGTACCTGATCAACATTTGATCAATGTACGATGCCTAAGACAAGGCTAATCTCTTGTTCTTACGATCCCGAATGATATAGATCCTTAGACTATACTGTTCCTCACCTAAATATTTCATTTGGAACTGTGAAACTAGCCATTTCTTGATGTCAATCAGAAACCCTACATCATTCTCAATGAGTAAGATATCATCCACATACAATACCAAGAAAGCTACTGAGTTGTTGATGATCTTCTTGTAAACACAAGGCTTATCAACATTCTGATCAAATCCAAACGATTTGACTGCACTGTCAAATCTAATGTTCCACGATCTAGATGCTTGTTTCAGCCCATAAAAGGACCTATTAAGCTTGCAAATTTTTTGCTCTTGATCTGGAACTACGAACCCTTTTGGTTGAGCCATTAAAAAAGGCAGACTTGACGTCCATTTGCCATATCTCATAATCATAAAATGTGGCTATGGACAGGAGTATCCTGATAGACTTGAGCATGACAACAAGCGAGAAAGTTTCCTCATAGTTCACTCCCTCGACTTGGGTATAACCTTTTGCCACGAGTCTAGCCTTAAAGATTTGCACTTTTTCATCTACACCTCGTTTTCACTTGTAGATCCATTTATACCCAATAGGTTTTATCCCATCAGGCTGATTCACAAGCTCCCAGACTTGATTAAAGTACATAGACTCCATCTCCTGGTTCATGGCCTTAATCTACTCATCCTTGTCAACATCCTCCATTGCTTGCTTAAAAGACAATGGATCCTCGACTCCATCATTAAAAATGACGTTCTGGGCTTCAATCAAACCCATGTAGCGATCCGGTGGGTTTATAACCCTCCCATAACGTCAAGGCAGTCTCAACTCTTGAGCTGGTTGACTAGATGCACCGACCTCAATAATGCTTGTTGATCTGTCAGTCTGTTCAACAACTCTTGTTGAACCCTCAGTAGTCTCAGTCTCATTAAAAATCTCACGTAAAACAAGCTTACTTCGTGGTTTATGATCCCAGATGTGGTCTTCTTCCAAGAAGATAACATTTGTTGAAACAAACACTTTGTTCTCACTCGGATCATAGAAGTATCTACCACTCGTTTCCTTGGGGTAGCCTACAAAGAGGCAAACTTTTGAACGTGGTTCAAACTTTTTTGGGTTAGTCACAAGCATATGGGCCGGACACCCCCCAAATCCTGAAGTGATGTACACTACCTTTACGACTTCTCCACAACTCAAAAGGTGTTTCAGAAATACTTTTCGAGGGAACGTCGTTCAAAATGTAGCATGTAGTCTCCACTGCAAAACCCCAAAACGAGTCTGGAAGATGAGTATAACTCATCATAGACCGAACCATGTCCAACAAGGTTTTGTTTCTCCTTTATGATACACCATTTTGCTGAGGTGTACCTGGGGCCGAGAGTTGGGATGCAATCCCATGTTCTATCAGATAGTTTTGGAATTGGAGGTCTATATACTCTCCACCATGATCAGATCGCAGTGTTTTTATCTTCTTACCTAACAAGTTTTCAACTTCAGTCTTATACTCCTTGAACTTATCAAGGGCTTCAGACTTACGTTGTATTAGGTAGAGATACCCGTACCTTGAATAATCATCTATGAAAGAGATGAAATATTCATGCCAACCTCGATCCCCAACACTCATCGGACCACAGAGGTCTGAATTTACAAGCTCCAAAGCTTCCTTGGCTCTATAATCTTTTCCAGTAAAAGGTCGTTTGATCATATTGCCTTCAAGGCACGAGTCATACACCGACAAGGAGTTTTCTTCTAAACTCTTTAGAAGTCCACATTTCATCAATTGCTCAATCCTATTAAGGTTGATAGATGCCAAAGATGGGCATTTTCCTTAGGAGAAACCTTTGGTCTTTTAGCTGTTGTTGCCGTACTGAACATTGCAGTGTTAAACAAGGCTTTTATGACTAATGACCTTAGTACATACACATTGCTTTTCATTGAACCAAAACCAATCTCCATTTCATTCTTGAAAATAAACACTTTACTCTCAGAAAAGGAGACGGTATAACCTTGTTCAATGAGACAAGAAACCGAGATTTAGTTCTTCTTGATATGAGGAACTACGAAAACATTATCCGGTAACAAATAACGTTTCTTGTCCAAAAATAATTCCAGCCTACCTACAGCAACAACTGAAACAACCTCACCAATACCGACTCAAAGAGTCAACTCTCTCTATGCCAACGTTTGCCAGGAATTAAATCCTTGGTAAGAGAAACTGACGTGATTAGTAACACCCGAATCAAGGATCCAGGTAGAATCATCATTCTCTACCAAATACGTCTCCAAGACCAATAAATCATATTTACTATCTTTAGACATCCTCCTCTTTTGGAGAGTAATGGGATCAGTATCAGAACCTAAATAAGCTCCAAGTTCAATTTTAGAGAACATTTCTCTTCTATGAACTTCAAGAGTCAACAACACTTGCTTTCTCTTCCTGAAGTTTAACTTAGGAGCTGACACTACTAGTTTTGTCATCCATCCCTTTGTACTAAAAAAGTAAGAAGTTACGTTCAAACAAATTTTGCAACGAGTCCATGATCTTACGTGCAATGGCCATGTTCTCAACCCTTTTGGCCAAAGCATTAGGTATGCTAGCCAAAATGTGAANTGTGCTCGAAAAGTAAGGACTAATGTTCAAATAAATCTTGCAACGAGTCCATGATCTCACGTGCAATGGCCATGTTCTCAACCCTTTTGGCCAAAGCATTAGGTATGCTAGCCAAAATGTGAAGTCGGGCCAATGAATTAGCCTTCATCCACATCTTATATGCATTACGAACACTACGCAGTGCATCAAGGGTCGGGACTTGAGGACACTCCTCAATCATGACAAACTCGAGGTCGTTTACCACGAACTATGTTTTACAAGACTCTTTCCACTATATGTAATCGGTCAATCTAGAGGCATTAAATGGAAAATCAAACATGTTGCTAAAATAAAAAACACATTGACCTACTTTAGGTTTTAAGCAAATACTCATTGAAAAAAAAAAATACAACATCCAATACAGTTTAACAAAACTAACATGAACCCGATGTGACATATAGTTTCACAATGACGCTTCAAAGGTTTAGGACAAAAGCCGTCCAAGTGTGGTCAATTCATCCCTCTTCTGAATTGAGACATTCTCAACTAGCCATTAATACCAGAACAACTCTTGCTCCTATAACGACTAGCCATCATTGATTTGGTCAAGAAATCACTAACTTACTTCACAATTTCCCGTAAGTGTGTCTGATTTCCTTATTATGCGTGCACTGCGCCATAAACTTGACAGATGAATCTTATTGTCTTAACTTACAGCATGTGAACAAATATGAATGTGAATGAATGAATCATGCAAGCTCATGTTGCCATAAACTTGATGACATAAAGATGGAATGTTATGCTGTGTTATCGTTTATGCATACTACGTCTAAATATATGCGTTGTTAATGATATGCTTGTAGTATGCGATGGAGTAATGCATGTCACAAGTTTCCTTGTGCTGAAACCAAGTATAATTCCAACGCAAGTTTCTCAGAATAATCCGAGGTCGAACACAGGGATTTTTTTCGTTAATGTGTTACTCATGTGGTATATGCATCCGGTTTTTACAATTAATAAAGAATTGGGTTTATACAGGAATCTAAAGTGCGATGAAAATAAAATTACGTTAATAAAATAAAGTTGCGTTGATAAAATAAAATCCTAAACTAATATGATACAAGATACAAGATACATGACACATGATATTGAAAGAGTAATTAGTAAAAACAACACAAATTTGTCAATCGCGTTAAAGATGTAACTAAGGTTCCACTTTCCCTTGGTGTACACCTTTCGGTAATCGGCCATGTTCCCATATCTCTATGGTGAAACAGGGATGAACGTGATGAACGCAAGGTTGCTTCCATCTCTGGAAGTACTACTCGCTTTAGTTAACGCATTCTTCCAACCTTCTTTCGATAGTTGGAATAACATCTTCACTTCTACTCTCACAGGTGAAGATGCCATTGAGCATGCTTTAGCTAAACTTAGTTATTTCCTTAACACAAATTAATTTACTTGCTTAATTCTTATTAATTACCCAGGGAATTAGGAAACCATCATGAAGAAAATGGATTATGGATGAACAGAAATAGACAGAGAGATGATAATGGTAATGATCATATCATTTAATACTAAGATTAAGTGTTCGATATATGGTGTGAATGAAAGATTAAGAAGATTAATACAAGTGATGAAATAGAGATTAGAAACAAATACAGAAGGAGTGTCAACGTCTTGACACAGATTCCGAATGGAGGTTTTGCTTGCCGGTGTGTGGTAGAAATGGAGAGGAGAGCTTCCCTTTCAGGCTTGCTCTTCTGGTAGAAATGACCTCCGTATAGGGCTTCAAGACGAGGATTGGAAGGATTCATTGCCCGGAGACTCACCTCTCGGCCTTATCTCGTAATTATCCTGGATCTACTCTGGAAATCAGTTCAGACCAGTCTCTCTCTCAGATCAGTATATACATGTCTCTATGTATTCAAGTATATCCCTCAGTGATTTTGCATAAGCTATTTATAGGTGAAGCTTGGCTCTTTGACTTCGTGGTTTCCACTTTATGGTTATGGTAGTTCCTGAAATGGTGGAGTGAATATTCCTTCTGTTATGCAATCAACCCATCAGAAATGCACAACTGAAAGCTGTATATTTGTCAGAATCCTCCGCAAATGTGTTGCTCTTTACATCTTCGATTGATCGCCGCATGCGGTATTGTTTTTTATTACCGCATGTGGTTGAATTTGCATTGATCGCTAAGCTCTTGATCGATTGTCACATGCGCCATAATTGTGTTGATCATCTCTTCATTCCTGAATGATGGGTATAATGCGACGTAGATGCGTTGTTTCTTTTATCCTTGAGCCATTAACGCATGCAGTGACTGATTTCCTGCAAAACAGAAATTGAAACACTCTATTCTACCATCGCAATGGTGTTAGTGGGTGTATTGACGACATTTTATAATTCTCGCATTTCTTAGCCAATTTCTATACTATCGACGCAATTTTTCTTTCTTTTTGCCGCAATATCTAAATAAAACAGTATAAATAACTTGTATTTCTACAAGTTATCACACCCCCAAATTTAGATATATGCTTGTCCTCAAGCATATCTTCACTAAAGCAATATTGTTCAGATCTTATCCTAAATTTTACGTCGATTGTTTGCTCCGAATGCTCCACATAAGCAACATTACTTAACAACACAATTTCTTTCTATCCTTGATAATTCATAAACAAGCCCTACTTTATTTTTCTATACAACAAATCTCTACTAAAAAATTTTCTTCTAGTTTTAAAAAGAATGTTTACCTCTTCATGCAAAAACAACTTGGTACAACTTGAATGCGGTGGTCGGGTTGCATTATTTTATTAGAGACTGTTGATCATGGTTACACCCTTCGTTTTGGCTTGTTCCCACGGGTGTCATGCGAACATCCAACTACGGTTGTGTGCCAATCTCAACTTTATCTCTTGATTTTCAGCTAAAGTTTAACTTTTGCTGTCAGAGGAATTGTCTGTTATATTCTTTTATTTTTCTCTTTTTTTTTCTCTTTTCATATTGCGTCGTTCTTGGAAACCCATCTTCGTTTTGGCTTGCCTCCACGGTGTCATGCGAACATCCAATTACGAATAGGTTCCTTTCACAACTTAACTCTTATCAGGTTGGGATTTTTTTGGAATTTCCCGTGTGCTGACATTGGAGTTTTATGATATATTAATAATATATATATAAATATATATATATATATATATATATATATATATTATAATGAACGCATTTTTCTAATGACCACATCCACATTGATCGCATCTGCTCAGACCTTCCCCACCCCCAAATTTAGAGATACACAAGGTCCTCATTGCGTTGTTTTGGATAGAATAGACAAACACTTAGTCAAAATTTTGAAAAGAAGGTTTGAGCAGAATTTTGAAGGATAAAAGGTAAAGCAGTGCTATTGCTACGAATTATCTAAATGTTAGTCAGAAAATACAAAGTGTAGGAAATGTTTTTAAGGTAATGCATATAATTCATCATGGCATCACAATGAATAACGCAAAAGAAAAGATAAAGAATATCGTAATAATTGACAAAGGATAATAAATAAGAGACTAACGCATACAGACGGAATTGTTACTCAGTTGTATTAAAGATTAACCAAGTATACAAAGAATTACAAATAACGCAATACATAATTTTAAGAATGTACAAAGAATCAAGAATTAGTTTCTATACATAGAAAAAGAATGAATGAATTGAAAATCAAAGAATGACCGCAAAAGAATTTTGTAGAATATTGAGGAGGAGGGTTTTGTCAAGGAAAACGAAGAGCTTCTTCAAAGTGCAAATGTTGTTGTAAGTGCGGAGGCACCATGGGACCATGGAGATAAGCTGTCAAGAAGTTGAAGTACGCATGGTTGCACTCTGCTACTTGTCTTTGGTTCAGGTGGATCGTGTAAATATTACGTTGAATATTGATTAGCACCTGCCTTGTCATCGCAACACTGCATTGCAACTCTTCATGTCGCTCGTTTACCTCATTTATTCACTGGCAGAAAAATTCATGTTGATGAGAAAGAAGAGAAAGCATATCAGCAAGTTCAGCAGCTAAGGTGGCAATGGTGGGTTGTGCCTGCGATGTTTCACCATCAATGTTTCGGGGTTGGGCAAAAGTGCCTTCACCCAAATCACGTGGTTCATCAACATGCGGCGGTGGAGGGGAAAATTGCGGTGAAGATGAAGGGGAGGATGGAGCTACTGGATATACGTTGGGTGAAGCAGGAGCGAGGAGAAGGTTGGTGAAATGTTCGGGGAGTGGGGAGAGGGGTTCTGTGGTAGGGCTTGGAGAGTGAATGATCAAAGGCAAAGGGTCCAAGGGTTCTTGATCTTGCGGTGATGGCTCTTGGACTTTTTCCTTTCATTTGTCAACCTTGTGCTGTTTCTGGGTTTCGGCTACTGCGGCGTATTTAAATCGCCCATGGGCCTTTTAGATGGGAGTTCGGGACAATGTGGGGAATCTTTGAGAAGCATTCTCAAAATATTGACTTTGATGAGGCCATGTACTTCCGGCATTGGTTCCTCTTCAATACCCACACCTAGTGAGAGGCATAAGATTGAGATTGTCCAAGGAAAGAAATATTGGCCTCTTATATGCCCCACAAAACCTCGAATCTGTCTTGTGATCAACTGGCCCACGTCTATTGGAATGCCGTGCGATGCAGTATGCGACCATGATTCTATCCCTCGAAATTGTTTTGTCATGTGAAGTCGGGATGAGTCGCCGTTTCACCAAATAAACCCAAAGCCGCACTTTTGGAAGCAGTTTCTTGGACGCAAGGGTTCTGATGCCTTTTAAGGAGACCGACCACTGAGTGCCTGATTGCGTTAATACCTTTAGTGCATCTTCCATCTGTTCTTCTGTGGGATCATCAATGATTTTATTACCCGACGCATTCGGGATGTTCTTCATCAGATATAATTCATTGATGTCCTTTGTACCGAAAGACACCACTTCCCTTTTCATGGTCACTGCATCTTTGGTGCCATGGAGCCGTCCATTATAGAAGTCTCGTNTGTCTCGTGGTCCTTCCCGGATCTACTCGTGAAGTCGGTTTAGACCAGTCTCTCTCTCAAAATCAATATATGCACGTCTCTATGTATTCATGTATATCTTTCAGTGAATTTGCAGAAGCTATTTATAGGCGAAGCTTGGCTCTTTGACTTTGTGGTCCCCACTGTATGGTTATGGTAGTTCCTGAAATGGTGGAGTGAATATTCCTTCTGTTACGTAATCAATCCATCAGAAATTCACAACTGAAAGCTGTACACTTGTCAGAATCCTCCGCAAATGCGTTGTTCTTTACATCTTCGATCGATTGCCGCATGCGGTTGAAATTTCATTGATGTCCTTTGCGCTGAAAGACACCACTTCCCCTTTCATGGTCACTGCATCTTTGGTGCCATGGAGCCGTCCATTATAGAAGTCTCGTACTACCGTTGGGATGACGATGGATGGACACTTGTGATCAAGTCTGGTAGTGGTGTCCTTTGCACTGAAAGACACCACTTCCCCTTTCATCTTCCATCTGTTTCGTTTCCGTCAGCTTAAGTACCCCAGCCTAGACAACACCTGCCTTAGACAAAAGGTCCCTTATAGATAGATTTAATACAATTTTAATCTTTTATGCCAATCAATTTAATCCTATTAAACTAATTTAAAAAGATTAAACTAGGTTGCTAATTCCATTAGAACCTTGAACTTAGGTCTATCTCAATCTAATTTTAAAACCCTTTTAAAACATGAGTTCACCTAAGTCCGCATGCAACTCTTTCTTATCGATTTTAGTTCTAATTTCTATTATAACTCTTATATAAAAAACAACCAAAACCATGCACAACGCAAGGCAAACACATACAAGACATTCATAACGTTTACAAACAGCCTAAGTGCCATGCTCCATGCATTGTTCATTCTTTGCTACGTTTATATAACACTTTTACAAAACAACAATGAACCAAGCAAACATGCTTCCATTCACCAGAGTGCCATATTATTGGGAATAACGAAAGCATCTCTAAATACTCATTTTTGCATATCTGAAGCAAGTTTTCAAGAAACAACTTGACACATACTATAACAATCATTTGAAAAAAGAAAATAAATCCTCTTACAGATATTCCAGATGTAGAGATAGATCCAAAGCCATTATACTATAACGCTTATAATATAAAGATGATGCATGAATATGCTTACTGCATGCATAAATATAACTCTTATATTTCATGATGCATGCACATGCTCTCTTGTAATTTCATCATGCCATATTATAACACTTATAATACATGATGCATGAATAATTGCACAACCTAAGGTGGGTTTTAAATCTATATGTCATACACTATGCCATATAAACCACATAGATCTCGTATATTAAGTAAAAATTGATGAACGGGGAAAATTTGCCTCAAAATCCTCAAAACTAAAGCTAACTATTACAAAAGCAAAGAGTCACTAGTTTAAACAGGCGAACCAGGTCTTGAACCGTTCGGTCGAAGTCTGCGTCTCCACTGATCGTGTACCAAAACCCAAGCGATTGTCTACATGAAAGAGTAAACACTTTACTCAATCGTTTACTAACGCTTCCAGAGCTAAATGATCGTGTACCTTTTACTATGTGATAAAGCATGAGGTATGCAATTATGCAACGTGCAACGCATAAAACAAACATTAAATGATCGTCTAAACAACGACGATGCGGTGAAGCACAATCGTCTAAACCATCGCTGAGCGAGCGCCTAAGTATCGTATACCGCATGATCGTTTAGTCAATGATGTTATGATCATACTAACTACACGATTGTTTAGTGCACGTCTTTTATTAAACGATGAGAATCAAATGCTCCCACTCAATCGTTTATCTCGAGCATCCACGCGATTGGGCAACCAATGTTACGCGATAGAGTAAACACAGCTAAACGACCGTTTAGTAAATACTACGCGATCGCATAGAAAAATCTACACGATCGTTTAGCCTGATCCTTACAATCGTCTACCTGAGGCTAAACGATACGACCAACTCTTGGTCTTCTTCTTCGCTGAGAACCGCATCTCCATCTTCGTAACGAACAACTCGAAAAACTCAAACACTTTGAATTAAAGACTCGATTGCTTGTTAATTATGCCCAAAAACACAGGGGTCCTTACAAATTAACACTTTGTAATTTAAAGAAGGCTTTAAACAGAGGCAATTAACCTGTAAACATTCATCAATGCCATCCACAAATGAATTTAATATTTAAATATAAATGTAGAAAACCCACCATGACTGTAAAAGAAGTTCAAAACAGAAGTGAAAATTGGGATATCAGAACAACCTGGCTCTGATTCTAATTGAAGAAAATCAAACATGAGGATTTTCATGAGCAGCGGAATGATCATTCCAAATTCCATTCATATTTGAACATACAGAATTACAGTCAAGAAATGGAAACTAACTGGTCATGCGTAATACGAAATTACAGCATGCTTTACAATAAGATAAAGGGATAGAACTATTGGGATTGGTGTCCTAATTCTCCCGGAGTCTCATAGTTTGTAATTTATACGCATTGTTATGAACAAAATAAGAGTTATTTTATTTGGCATCTACTCATATCCAATAAACAAAGCTCCATGATCATTGTATGTAAACTTAAGCATGTATATGAGATATACAAGTGGGTCATGCCTTAAGTGATAACATAAATGGGTCCATAGTATAAGGATTAATGAGGGATACCTGATCCTGATGACACTACGAATACGATCCGCTTTGTAGAGGTTTGCAAGTGTTGTGAACTACTACAGATGGTACATCCTAACCATTCACATGGAGACATGCAAGCATGGATGTCCTATACAAAGAATTTGTATAAGAATGAACCACGAGTTGATATGTCTCTGTATATAACGCCGTTGATACTTGAGACTTAAATCTCATCTAAATGACCATAGATGACAGGACCTCAATCCTGAGTATTTTGGGAACTCCTGTCTTTGAGGGCAGTCCTTTGATTTTTATGGGTGAGAGTGGCCAGATTGTCAACTCAACATGCCTATCTTTTTGGGGATTTGTCTGATTTGGGAGCTGGGAACTCAATTATACAAGATGGAATTCACTCTTTCCTCGAAGCAGGGGTAAGTAGATAGATTGCTCCCTTAAGGGCTGATTCCGGGTCTTGAACATAGTGGCCACAACTTCTTTTTGGAAGAGAGGACTCAGTCACAATAGAACTATGACTTATGTTCATTAGAGGGATCAGTGGTACTTAAGGAGTTAGATGTAACTATAGGGGCATAACGGTTATTGGCCCAGCTGTACTTATGAGCGATCTATGAAGGGTTATTGCAATGTTGGTTGGTTGATATGGACACATAATATATTTGTGGCAAGCAGAGTTCAGCTGTTGTTTATACGAGCTAAGCTTCCTACATTTGTATGGGGACATGTTATTTTGCATGCAACAACATTTGTACACATTAAGCCAGTAACTTATCATAGGTACTTGCCATTACAATTAGCTTATGGTCATGAGCCAAATATTTTCCATCTGAGAATTTTTAGATGTGTAGTATAAATTTCAATTACTCCACCACAATGCACTAAAATGGGTCCTCAAAGGAGGTTAGGAATATATATTGGATATGATTCTCCATAAATGATCAAATATCTTGAACCTCTGATGGGTGATGTATTTATTGCATGATTTGTTGATTGTCATTTTAATGAGAAAAATTTTCCAAAATTAAGGGGGAGGAATTAAGAAGTTGGAAAATTATATGGAATGCATTGTTATTGTCTCATTTATATCCCCGTACAAATGAATGTGAACTTGAAGTTCAAAAAACAATTTATTTACAAAATATAGCAAATCAAGTACCAGATGCATTTATAGATTCAAAGAAAGTAACTAAGTCACATATACCAGCTGCAAATGTTCCATAAAAAATTGATATCCCGACACTAGAAGTTGTCACTAATGATTCTGGAACACTTCAGAAGCGTGGCAGACCAGTGAATTCCAAAGATAAAAATCCTCAAAAAATAAAAATAATAAATACTCAAGAAGACTTGGTTAAGGATATAAATACCCATGAATAAATTCTTGACATCGCTAGTGAGGAAGGTGAAATACCTAAAGATAAGAATGAGATTTTAATAAACTATGTCATGAGAGGAAAAAGATGGAACCGAACTCATGTAGTTCTTGACAACATTTTTGCGTATAATGTTACTCTTGATATTGTTGGGATTGGTGTCATTATTCTCCTGGAGTCTTGTAGTTTGTAAAGTATACACATTGTTATGAATAAAATAAGAGTTATTTTATTTTGCATTTACTCAATCCAATAAATAAAGCTCCATGGTTATTGTATGTAAACTTAAGCATGTATATGAGATATACAAGTGGATCATGCCTTAAGTGATAACCTAAAAAGGTTTGTAGTATAAGAATTAAAGAGGGATACCTAATCCTGGTGACACTACGGATATGACCCGTTTTATAGAGGTTTATAAGTGTTATGAACTACTACAGATGGTTGATTTTGACCATTCATGTGGAGACATGCGAGAGGGAGTGTCCTATACAAAGAGTTTGTATAAGATCAGACCACGAGATGATTCGTCTCTTTATATAACACTGTTGATATTTGAGATTTACATCTTACCTAAATGACCATAGGTGACATGACCTTAATCTTGAGTGTTTTGGAAACTCCTGCCTTTGAGGGCGGTCCTTTGATTAGTATGGGTTAGAGTGGCCAGATTGCCAACTCAAGCCTACGTTTTTAGGAATTTGTCTGATTTGGGAGCTGAGAACTCAGTTACACAAGATAGTGTTCACTCATTCCTCGAAGCAGGGGTAAGTAGATAGATTACTCCTTTAAGGGCTGATTTGGGGTCTTGAACATGTGGCTACAGCTTCTCTTTGGAAGAGAGAACTCCGTCTTAGTAGGACTATGACTTATATTCATTAGAGGGATCAATGGTTCTTAATGAGTTAGATGTAATTATAGGGGCATAACGGTAAATTGGCTCAGTTGTACTTATGAACGATCTGTAAAGAGTTATCACATTATTAATTGGTTGATATGGACATAAAATATATTTGTAGTGAGAAGAGTGCAGCTGTCGGTCTTTAGTGGAGTGCCTGGCAGTTACTGAATAGTGGATCCCGTGACTAAAGAGTTTGGTTAGTTATTCACATACCGTTGGAGCTTCAAGCTATAGGTCCATAAGGTCCCCTTGGCAACTCAATGGATTCAAGTTGAGAATCAGTTCTTGGTGTTGATTTGAAATGTTTAAATTGACAAGATGAAATTCGATTATATATGATATAATCGGTGTGATGTATGAGATACATCGAGTGGATCATAAAATAGAAAAAGAACTATGGTTTATATGTTTTATGAGATGAAATATTAAAACTGTAGGTTATAAATATAATATGGTAAGTTGGTTATCATATTTATTTATAATAATTTTAATTATTTGATAATTATCTCTTTTTCTCTAATAATCAATTGAGTGGGAGGTTATTGGTGGTTTTATGGTAACTTGAGATAAAATGAAAAATGTTTTTCTAAATTTAGAAGGGTTGCCTCTTTCGGAAAGAAACTCATTGAATGTTATCAAGTGAAAGTGTTTTCACTAAATGATAGCTAGTAGAGCGACCAAACGATCGTGGGATGTCACTATATGATAGTTCACTCAGCTGGTCATAGCTAAACGATTGTAGGGCATTGTCTATACGATAGGCTGCCTTCTTCTACACGATTGAGCATTTCGTCTATACGATAGACGCTTCTCATCTCCCACTTGCTCAATCGTCTACACGATTTTTGTTCCTCTAGTCTCTTCCTCTAACAAGTTCATACAGAGCCCACACTTCTGGATTCTCACATCGAGAATACCAAGGTAACCATTGTGGTGGTGTCCCCTCACACAACTCGATTGAGTTCGAGGTTTTGGAGGTCGTTCGTTGTGTGTTCGCGTTGTTCGTGTGGTGGTTGCTATTGATTGTGTTGTGTTATGGTCATTGTGTTCGAGTGTTTGTGTACTGCTGTCTTGGAGACTGAACGAGCATTCGTGATTGAAGGAGTTTGAAGAATGAGTCTTCAAAGGTATGTATACTTTATCCCTTGATCTCATCTGTAAGTATGCTGTAATTTCGTATTGTGCATGACCTGTTAGTTTCCATTTCTTGACTGTAATTGTGTATGTTCAATATCGAATGGAATTTGGAACGATCATTCTGTTGCTCATGGAAATCCTCATGTCTGATTTCCTTCAGACATTATATCTGAAAATGAGGATTCTGAATCAAAATCTGTTGAAGAATATTGTCAGAGAAAAAATTGACTTTAGTGGAAAGAAGTAATCGATGCAATTAAACTCACTTTCAAAACTTCAGGTTTTTGGACCAATAGTCCGAATACCAAAAGGAACCAAACCTATGGGATACAAATAGGTATTTGTGAGGAAAATAAATGAAAATAATGCGATCACAAGATATAAAGCAAGACTAGTTGCACAAGGTTTTTCATAAAGACATGGTATTGATTATGAGGAAACGTATTACCCGGTGGTGGATGCAATTACACTAAGATATTTAATTAGTCTGACTGTGTATACAAATTTAGATATGCATCTTATGAATATAGTCACAACACACTTATATGAATCTCTTGATAATGATATTTATATGAGAATTCGATAAGGATTTAAAGTACCTGAAACATATAAATCAAATTCCCCGAAATTGTATTAAAAAAAGTTACAGAGACCGCTATATGGATTGAAACCATCAGGACGAATGTGGCACAATCACTTGAGTGGATATTTATTAAAAGAAGGATATCAAGACAATCCAAAATATCTATATGTTTTTACACAGAAATCACAACCTGAGATTTATTATATGTTGATGGTTTGAGCAAAAACTTTTGAAGGGATTTCAAAGGCAATAGAATTTATGAAGAAAGAAATATCTCTAGAAATAGGTGCCCAACCTAATCCAAGTACTATTGACGGTTTAGGCTATTTTACTCGAACTTGATCTAGTTTATTTCTCCATATAAAGTCAAAGTATTCATTACAATAGCCAAGGGTTCGATTTTATTGGATTTAGAGTTACTAAAAAATCAACAACATTTGTCTGAATAAACTTCATATATGTTTACTATTTACAAACTACGAGTTTTAGGACATACAAACCAACAAACTCCCACTTGGACTAAGACTCCTAGTGGGTTACAACAAAGTTGAGTACTGTGAGAGAAAACTAAATACAATAAACTAGGGCATCCCATACCCACATCCTACTTGTCCTATTTATTCTACTCGTAGCCTTAAACTCTTTAGGTGACCCTCAAAAATCTTAGTTGGGAGGGTAATAGATCTATTGGGGTTTGTGGCCTAAAGTCTCATGTCCAGTCGTTTGTAAACAACTTTGTACGAACACTTGTGATGTATAATATAAATGATATTTACTTCACTACTTGACTTTGACATTTTTCAATTTACCACAAACCAATAAACTTAATATCTCTAGTTATCTTTATGTAACTTAAGCATGTATGTGGTGACATACAAGTGGATCATGTCTTGAGTGATAACCAAAATGGTCTGTTGTATATGAATATAGGAGGGAAACCTTATCCTGGTAATTCTACAGATGCGACCCGCTTTGTGAAATGGTTATAAGTTATGATTTGTCACAGATGGTTTGATCCTGATCATTCGTGTAAGGGACATACGAGCAGAGACGTCCTATACAAAGAGTTTGTATAAGACCTGACCATGAAGTGTTAATATCTTGTTATATAACACCGTTCATAACTGAGACTTCACTTCACTACGATGACCATAGGTAGTATGACCTCAATACTGAGTGAGTTGGGAACTCCTGCCATTGAGGGCGGTCATTTGATTTGCATGGGTGCGAGTGGGCAGAACACCGACTCAAACCTACCATTTTGGGGATTCGTCTGATTTGGGAGCTGGGAACTCAGCTTCACAAGATGGAATTCACTTCTTCCCCGAGGCAGGGGCAAGTAGATAGATAACTCCCTTAAGGGTTGATTCCAAGGCTTGAACGATGTGGTGCCACACACCTTCTCATGGCTCGAGAGGTGTTCACACATAGTAGGACTATGTTGTATTGTTCATTAGAGGGATCAGTGGTACTTAAGAAGGAAAATGTAATTACAGGGGTAAAACGGTAAATTGGCCTGCTGTAATTACGAACATTTGTGAAGGGTCATCGTACTAATGATTGGTTATATCCAATGGACATAGAGAATATATCTATGCTAAGAAGAGTTCAACTGTCGGTCTTTAGTGGAATGTCTGGCAGTTAACGGATGGTGGATATCGTGATTAAAGAGTGTAGTTATCTATTCACGTACCGTTGGAGCTTCGAGCCATAGGTTCATAAGGTCCCCTTGGTAGCTTGGATACAAGTTGAGAATCAGTTTTTGGGTAAGTTTGAAATGTTCAAATTGACAAGAGGGAGTTCGATTATATATGATATAATTGAACGAGTTAATTAAATATGATATAATTAATTTTATGTATCAGATACATTAATTTGGAGGAAATTGGATATAAATATGATTTATATCAAGTAGAAAAAAAATATTATAATTAATATATGATATTAATTATATGTTATGAATATAATAAAATTACATTCATTGAATGGTTATAAAGGAAATGGGAAGGCGCTTCTTCGTTCTAAATAACGGATGAGTGCATTATAAATAGCAGACGGTGTGTTGATCTCGGAGTGCGCTGACATTGTGAAAAGATAATGTCATCGTTTAGAAAACCAGTGCCTATACGATAATGACTGCATGATCTTTTACATATACGATATTACTAAGCGATCGCATACTGATTACACTGTCGCACACTATTATCTAAAAAATCGTTTACCTTTTTCCTAAACGATCGTTGAGCTCTTGTTATTTACAAAACGATCGTATAGACAATTGCTTAGTTTTTCCTACGCGATCGTTTGGTCGATCGCTCACCTTTTCGTACACGATCGTTTAGACGATCGCTTACTTTTCCTACACGATCGTATACTTCACCTAAACAATCAAGCATCCTGTCTATGCTATAGACGACCATATCTTTCACTTGCTTGATCGTTGTGTACAGTCGATCTTCCTCCTTCCCTCTACCAAATCTGAACAAAGGCCACACTTTGGATTCTCACTCCAAGAATACTGAGGGCTCTGAGTGGTGTTGTCTTCTTCGTTTCCTTCTGTCCGAGTGGTGATTGTTCGAGGTAGACGGTTGGTTTTCAGACTCGTTGTGAAGGAGAAATCCTCATCTAGTATGATTTCTTGATCTATTTAGCATTATGAATGCATATTATTATGTTTTGAATGTATATGCGGTAATTCTGTCACAATGAATTGGAAAGATCCGCTTCCGCTCGTAGGTACTCTTGAATAAGAGTTCCTTCAGGATCAGCAATATTGTCCTCAAACGCTATTTATCTCACAATAACGTCTCCTCTTAGCACAATCTCTTTGATTAGATGATATTTGCGCTCAATATGTTTTCCATGCTTATGGATTCTTGGTTCTTTGGAGTTCGCTACTCCCCCACTGTTATCGCAATATAGAGTGATTGGCAGATGCATATCTGGAACAACTTCCAGATCATTTAGGAACTTCCTAAGCCATACTACTTCCTTGGCTGCTTCACATGTAGCAATATATTCTACTTCCACTGTGGAGTCTACAATGCAGCTCTGCTTAATACTTCTCCACACTACTGTTCCTCCATTTAGAGTGAGCATCGATCCTGAAGTAGATCTCCTAGAGTTTGTATCAATCTGAAAATCGGAGTTAGTATATCCGGTAAGGATCAAATCCTTATTTCCATATATGAGCACGTAGTTCCTCGTTCTCTTAAAATACTTGAGGATATTCTTAACAATAGTCCAATGTTCATAACCAGGATTGGACTGATACCTACTGACAATCCTTACTGCAAAGCATATGTATGGTCGAGTACATAACATTGCATACATTAGACTTCCGATTGCTGATGCATAGGGAACCTATCTCAAATCCTCAACTTCTTGAGGTGTCTTAGGACATTGTTCCTTTGACAAATGTATTCCATTCCTAAAATGTAAAAGACCTCTTTTGGAATCCTGCATCTTAAACCTAGACAAAACCTTGTCTATATAAGATGTTTGAGATATGGCTAGCATTCTGTTCTTTCGGTTTTGAACTATTTGAATCCTAATAACATATTGCGCCTCTCCCAGATCTTTCATCTGAAATTGTGTTGCTAACCAATTTGTTAGTTAGGTAACCTACATTATTCCTAATAAGTAGGATATCATCTACATACAAAACGAAAAATGCTACAGTGGAGTTGATGATTTTTTTTATACACACGGTTCATCAACGTTCTATTCAAAGGCATAAGATTTGACTGCAGTATCAAATCTTATATTCCAGGATCTGGATGCCTGTTTCAATCCAAAAATAGATCTCTTCAGTTTGCAAACTTTTTGCTCCTGGCCTTGTTCAATTAACCCTTCTGGTTGGACCATATTAATACTCTATTCAAGATCTCTATTTAGAAAGACAGTCTTGACATCTATTTGCCAAATTTTATAATTATAAAAAGTGGCAATGAACAAGAGTATCCTGATTGATTTGATCATAGCAACAGGTGAGAAGGTTTCTTTATAGTCCACCCCCTCAACCTAGGTATAACCCTTTTCTACTAATTGAGCTTTATAGGTCTGTATTTTATCCGTATGGTCTTTGTTTGGAATTCGGGACGCGCGTTGTCGTAACCGCCCCCGGCTTGAGCAAAGATAATTTATTTTCACCGATCCAAGACTTATACCACAAATGCAGTAAAGGGGTAAGATTGGGGTCAAATCCGCAGAGAGACTGTTGAATCAACTTAGAAAAATTTATGAATTCCACTTGAAAAGGGGTTGTTTTGGTTTTTGTTTTTTTTATAAAGTAAATCAAACAAATAGAGAAAAACAGTTAACATAGAAAAAAGGTTGAATCAAATTGAGGGAAAAATCTTGGGATTAGTTTATATGTTTTTTATTTTCTATCATTAGACACTAGTTAATTTTTCCAATTATGTGAACCCCTCAACCTATTAGAAATTCTAATAGCCCAATTAGCGAATTTTGAGAAAAATCCAAAGTAGCACTAATTCAGTTTAAAACTTTTCCTTCTTAGCGACATACAAGTTAAAACTGAAAAGCATTAAGAAAGGGTTCAATTACTGAGACATACTACAAGCTGGAAAGTCATGTCTTATAGCATGACTTATTTGGGAAAGATTATACTAGGGCATACATGAGTTTAGCCAGAAAAAGTCTAGACCCTGAACATGCGATCCTAATACGTGCAACTTAATCAATCAATAATGCATAGGCTAGAATGATTTTGCATACAAGAATTTCAACAAATTAGTTTGCCAGAAAAATTCATCGAAACTCTATTAATAATAAAATGAATCCACCCAATGGGTTCACAATAATTGAATAAATTAAACTAGTAAACCTTCCAGAATCAAGACATACAAACTATCCCAATAAAATTACCTTGCCTCTAAAAGGTATATCGGAATTACAACGATCAAAAGAGAATTGAGACTGACTATGGCGACACTTGCTCAATCATTTGACTTCAATGGCTCCCAAAACCGGACTAATCTCTCAGATTTTACTCTACTTGGAGTTGTATTTCAGTATGAATGAGGTGTCTTGAAGGTTGACCCGAGCATCTTATTTATAGGTTTTGCGTAGCGTTGCAATGCTGCAACACAAATGAGAAAGCATCAAGGAGGCGTTACAACAGTTCCTCCAATGCTTGGTTGCGTCGCGCGTCGCACCAAATTCCTGTCAATTGTCGTAGCGTCGCAACGCTCTGAAGGATCGTTGCAATGCTGAGTGTTTTGTCTTTAGGCGTTAGAGTGAAGCGTCAGGATGCATTGCAATGGTGGCGATGATCCAACTCGGGAGCGTCATGACACTTGGGACAGCATTGCATTGCTGCCCTGTACCTGATGCTATTGCCTTACAACATTTAATGAGCGTTGGACTTCGGCTTATGAAGAGCGTTGTAACGCTAGAATAGGGCAGAATATCCTTTTTGCATCTCAGCTTGATTTGGTGCGTTTGACTCCCAATTTTTCCTTCCTTTTTTCTTGATTCTTCATCCTTGCAATGTACTTGCTCCATTGGGTCAATTCTTCTATAAAACAAGACAAATAAAGCACAAGAATTACCTAAATATAAGAACATTAAGGCCATAAACTTAGCTCTTTTTTAGAGCTAACAAACACCTTCAACTTAAGACTTGATTGTTTGGAGCAAGACTATAACACTCAGTCATGGAAATTGATAAAAATTATTCACTCCATTCATCGAATCCTTTCTTTAATCTCAACAGTCAGAATCAAACAATCACTCAATTGAGACTTGTTATAAAAGGTTATTTTTAAATCAAAGCCATGTATGAATGAAACACTAAGACACGAAACTTTTTCATAAATCGAAAAACCCGAAAAAGTTTTATTCTACTCCCATTTCATCTTCCCTCTACTCTGGCTCGATCATAAGCTCGAGACATACTGTTATTGCATATCAAAGAGCAGTACAGTGCCCAAAACTTACGCACACAAAACATAAAGGGCATCGGTTTTACCTAGAAGGCTAGCTTTCACACTCAACCGTCGGGAACCTATCACTCTTTTCTCACGAGCCCTAACTAGACACGACAGAGGTAGCTCTTTTCACCTCTATCCATGCACATACATACACTTATTATTATTTTTTTTTGCAGGCACACCAGTTATGCCTCATTTTTTCTTCAAAAGAGAAAAGCAACTAGTATGATTCTCTTTTATTCAATTTTTTTCTTATACGTTAGGCCACTATTTTCTCACTATCTAGTTTTACTTTCAGGCACTAAAAGTTGCTCCCAAGAAAATAGGGGGATTTTCGAGGTGAAACCGAAAATTCGAGATGGATAATTTGTTTCTAAGACTTTAAGGGATTTAAAATAGAAAAGTTTTCAACTAGGTTCATTTTACATGGATCTCATGAATTTTTTTATAGAAAAAGCTCAAATTGTGAAAATTACTCCTTTTTAGAACAAGCAACCCATTGAGTGCGTCATCAAATTGTCATTGAAAGGAAACGACAAATAAAACAAACAGATATTTAAGCATTCATCATGATAGAATCAAGACCACAATTCATATTTCTAATCAAATATCAATTCACACGAAGCATGCTTTGCCCACCCCTAACTTAAAAGCTATGCATTGTCCTCAATGTATATTTAAGGCTTTAACTCATGCTAAAGACAAAAAGAAAAAAGGGTAAGGGGGAACAGAAAAACGCCCCTATATTTTTGGGCACAAGCATGATCATTTGAAAGCATTCCTCCAAGAGCAAAAATTTTGATTCTCCTAAGAAGAAAGGTAAATGTAGTTAGCCATTTTTTTTAAAAAAGAAAATAAAAAGAAACAAAAGAAAAGAATAAAAAGAAAACAAAACAAATGAAATTTAAACTCCTGGTTGCCTCCAGGTAGCGTAACATTTTATGTCTTTTGTTCGACCCTTAGTGAGGGCTCAAGTGATGGAAGGTGGAGTCAACATGAAGCTTGAGAAAACAAAGTTGACTTTTTCTTCATTAGAAATTTTAAGGTAGTGCCCGTTCACTTTGAATTCCTTCCCCGTCTCCAGACTCCTAATCTCCACTGCACCATAAGGAAACAAGTTAACAAACTCAAAGGGACCAAACCATTTAGATTTCAGTTTACCGGGCATAAATGATAGTTGTGAATTGTAGAGCAACATTTTCTGTCCAACTCAGAATTCCTTCCTCAAGAGAAGTTTATCATGTATTAATTTTAACTTTTCTTTATACATTCTTGAGTTCTCATAGGTTTCCAAGCACAGCTCCTCCAATTCCTGTCGTTCCAATAGTCTATCCTCATCAACTTGGGCTAGGTTCATATTACATTGCTTGACAGCCCAATATGCTCTATGCTCAATTTCGACCGGTAGATGACATGCCTTGTCGTAGACAAGCTTAAAAGGCGTTGTTCCAATAGGAGTTTTAAATGCAATTCTATAGGCTCAAAGAGCATCGTCAAGGCGCGTGCTCTAATCTTTTTTGGTTGGATTGACAGTCTTTTCTAGGATACTTTTAACCTCTTGGTTCGATATTTCAGCTTGTTCGTTTGTTTGAGGGTTGTACAGAGTGGCAATCGAATGGTGAACTCCATACTTCCTCATGAGCACCTCGATGGTCCAATTGCAAAAATGAGTACCCTGATCACGAATTATAGCTCGAGGCACGCCAAACCTAGAAAATATGTTAGCTCTTAAGAAACCTGAAACTACGACAACATTATTAGTTCTAATGGGAATTGCCTCAACCCACTTCGAAACATACTCAACTGCCAAAAGAATATATAAGAAATCATATGAAGAAGGAAAGGGGCCTATGAAATCCATGCCTCATAAATAAAAAATTTCACACATAAGTATAGAATTTAGTGGTAGTTCATTCCTCTTAGAAAAAGATCCTGATCTATGAAATCTCTCACAAGATTTACAGAATGCAGAACAGTTAGTAAACATAGAATTCCAAATCAACCCACTATCCAACACTTTCCTAGTAGTTCTCTTAGGACTAAAATGCCCATCACAGGCCATCTCAAGACAAAATGTAAGCACGAATTCAGACTCCTCATCTAAGACATACCTCCTAATGATTTGGTCAGAACAAATCTTCCAAAGGTGCGACGGATTCCAAACAAAATACTTTGAATCACTCCTTAATTTAGCCTTCCTAGAACTAGGCATGTCGTAAAGGAACTTATCAGTAACCCGGAAATTTATCATATCAGCATACCATGGAGTGGGTGTGGCGACCTGGAATAAGAACTCGTTTAGAAAATCCTCTCGTAAGGGCACGAGGTCCTCTTTTTGTACTATCCTGCTCAAATGGTCAGCTATCGAGTTTTCTGCTCCCTTTCTATCCTTGATAGTCAGATTAAATTCTTGAAGGAAAAGTATCCAATGCATAAGTTGGGGCTTCGACTCCTTCTTGGTCATTAAATACCTAAGAGTAGAGTGATCAGTAAAGATAGTAACAGGAAAACCAAGAATATAAGAATGGAATTTATCTAGAGCAAAACTGATAGCCAAAAATTCTTTCTCAATCGTGGTATAATTAATTTGGTTAGGATTTAGGGTCCTTGACATAAAGCATATGACATGACTTTTCTTGTCAACCCATTATCCTAGCACCGCTCCTACAGCTAGACTGCTAGCATCACACATGATCTTGAACAGTACGTCCCATCTTGGAGGTTGCAAAATTGGGGTGGTGGTCAGCTTCTCTTTCAAAGTATTGAAGGCCTCCTGACACTTCTTGTCAAAATCAAATGGAACATCATTCTGCAGCAACGTTGATAATGGTAGTGCCAACTTCGAAGAATCCTTGATGAAACGCCTGTAGAAACCTATGCTACCAAGGAAAGAACGAATCTCCCTAACACATGTCGGATAGGGGAAGTTAGCAATAACATCTACCTTAGATTTGTCTACCTCAATTCCTCTTGTAGAAACTATATGTCCTAAAACAATCCCATGAGAAGCCATAAAATGACATTTTTCATAATTCAATACTAGGTTAGCCTCAATGCAATGTTTCAATACTAAGCTAAGATTATGCAAGAAATCCTCAAAAGACTCTCCGTGAACTGTAAAATCGTCCATAAACACCTCTATGCACTTTTCTATAAAATCGGAAAATATACTCATCATACACCTTTGGAACGTACCTGGGGTATTGCTAAGCCCAAACAGCATCCTCTTGAAGGTATATGTACCATAAGTGCAAGTAAACGTGGTCTTTTCCTGGTCTTCTAGGGCGATGGGGATTTGGTAGAATCTAGAGAAGTCATCAAGAAAGCAGAAAAATGGTTTTCTGGCAAGCCGTTCCACCATTTGATCTAGAAAAGGTATAGGAAAGTGGTCTTTCTTGGTTAGCTCGTTGAGCTTTCGAAAATCGATGCATATTCTCCATCCGTTTTGTACGCGCATTGGTACCATTCCCCTTTGGGTCATGTCGATCTTTTTTGGAACTACATGAATAGAACTTACCCATTTTCTATCAGGAACTGTGTAAATAATTTCGGCTTCATTGAGCTTGATTATTTCCTTGAGAACGACGTCTTTCAAGTTGGGGTTAAGCCTCCTGAGGGGTTGGACTATGGGCTTGGCTCCTTCCTCTAGAGTAATCCTTTGTATGCAAAGGGAAAAGCTCACTCATTTGAGGTCATCTAGAGTCCACCCATTGGCCTCCTTATAAGTCTTCAGGATCTCAATCAAGGATTCCTCTTGGGCAGACGTCAACTCCCTAGAGATTATGATTGGAAGGGTGTTTCCTTCGCCCAGGTACACATATTTCAGATGGCTAGGGAGAGCCTTCAGCTCAGTCCTTTGTACCTGCAAATCCAGAATATCAAAGTTAGAAGAAGGTTTCTCTAAATTGCTAACATGAACAAAAGAAAGAGATAAATCATGGAAATCTAAGTCAATGCTTGGAGCAATCAACATGTCAGAATTATTATCACCATCATCCTGTTGGGGTTGTTGCCTTGAAGTCTTGTGTCCTGTAGTTTGTATGAACGCTTGTGATGTATAATATATGATATTTTACTTCACTTCTTGATTTTGCTCAGTTGTTTGTTTTATTTTCTTTACCACAAACCAATAAATTTAAAATCCCTGGTTACCTGGATGTAACTTAAGCATGTATATGGTGACATACAAGTGGATCATGTCTTAAGTGATAACCAAAATGGTCTGTAGTATATGGATAAAGAAGGGAAACCTTATTCTAGTAATGCTTCGGATGCGGCCCGCTTTGTGGAATGGTCACAAATGTTGTGACTTGTCACATATGGTTTGATCCTGATCATTCGTGGAGGGGACATGTGACTGGGGGCGTCCTATACAAAGCGGGGGTAAGTAGATAGATAGCTCTCTTAAGGGCTGATTCCAGGGCTTGAACGATGTGGTGCCACACACCTTCTTTTGGCCCGAGAGGTGTTCACACATAGTTGGACTATGTTGTATTGTTCATTAGAGAAATTAAGTGTACTTAAGGAGTGAAATGTAATTACAGGGGCAAAATGGTAAATTGGCCCAACTGTACTTACGAGCATCTGTGAAGGGTTATCGTACTCATGATTGGTTATGTAACACCCCAAATATATATATATATATATATATATATATATATATATATTATATATATATATATATATATTTGTAATTTCAGTATTTTCTTTTATTATTGAGGGCATTTTGGAATTTAGTTGCGAAATTTAATTTTTGACGTTGAATTTATTCAATTTGGAAATTAATGACAGGAATTAATTTCATTTTAGAAGTAAACGAATTTAATAGTATAAAGTGGAATAAAGAAAGGAATAAAATAAAGTTTATTTTATTTCCTTTTTAGTTTTTATTTGACTTATTATTTTGATTATTATTTTTATTTTTTTTTAAAAAAACTTAAAATCTTCTTCTTCAACCTCACCGTACGCACCCCCCTCCCCCTTGAGAAAATCTAGCCGTCGACGACAGCTTAGTTTTTTGTCAAACCCAACGTCGACGAGCAGTCGGTGATTCGAAGCCCCTCAGCGTGCCGGCTGGTCAGAGCAGACGCCTCATCCGCTATGTTCCGCCAAGAGCCCAGATCCGAAGGCGTCCGCTGCGTTCCATTGTGAGTCGCTCGCCCAAGCTTTGTTGGTCGTTCAGTCGTCGATCGCGGTAAATCTCGCCGCGCAACCCTCCCCTATAACCTTCGCTGACCGCTGCCTCCCTTCACTGCCCAGATATGAACGCCGCTGCACCGCCCCTTCACTCATCTAGATCACGAAGCAGTCGCCGCCACTTGATTCACGCTCAGCCACGCCTTTGATCGTTGAATCCCGACGGTATCGCTCGCCAACCCGCATTGCTCTCCGTGGGTTGCAAGTCGATGCCCAGAATCTCGAGTTCGACAGTCATGCAAGGGTGCTTCGGATCAGTCATTCCTTATCGTTTGTACTGTCAACAGTAAGGGTCGTCGGAACTTGTGGATTTGGAGTAAGATTGTGCTATTTTTTACTTGGATTTATTGGCTAATGGTGTTTTGCTTCAACCTATTGACACATATTTTTTTGGGTTTTAAAAATCAAGTTTTGGAGAAGCTTTGATGTTAAAGCTGTTAAGAGGATGTTGGTTGTGGTTTCGACAAGCTTTTGGGTAAGATTATTGGGAATTATTTGGTTAATTTGGTTGCTGGAACTAAGCTCTTTATATTAATTGTAAATTTGGGTTATGTTTAGGCCTAATTCAAGATCCATCTAAGCTAGGAGGAAGATTAATTTGCTTGTCGTTTAGACATAATTTTTGACTTCGAGGTAAGTAATCTTACCACTGGAACAGCCCAAGGGCTAGGCTTTAGCTGTATGCTAGCATGGTAAGTGTGTGTTATGGTAAATGTTGGCATGTTGATTGACAGTATAACCTGAATCAAAGTATGTTCTGGCACAAATTCTGATTTGTTTACATACACACTTAAGTGCTTGATCATTAGTATGTGATAGTATATGTTTTCATATGTCGATGTCTAATCTGCTAGTGTTGAGGCATACTTGCATGTTGTGGATTTATGATATAAGTTATACATGGATGATGTATAATATGTTATTAAGAATTATGTGTATGTGATGAAGCCATGGTATCAAGGATTTTTATGTATGTTTTAGAACTGTACAATGTTGAATCATAGCACGTTAAGACTATGTGAATATCCTCACTGATTAGTTAGATGCTCACTAGTTTGTGTTTCCTTCGGGATTCACCAGTTTGTGTTTCCTTCGAGATTCGCCAGTTTTGTGTTTCCTTTGGGATTCACCAGTTTTTTGTTTCCTCCGGGATTCATTAGTTTTATGTTTCCTTGGGGATTCATCAGTTTTGTGAGCATACTTAACTACAATAGGATAGGACACAGTCTCTCATCTGTTACATGTATTTATGTGTCATATGCGAGTATCTAGAGGACATAGATGCCTAGCTTGACCCCGGTGGTGGGGCTACTTACTGAGTATTTCATACTCATTCTTTCTTATGTTGATGTTTCAGGTAAGGGTAGAGATGCACCGACGATGGCGCAACGAAATTCGTGATCGTGTCACTGGGACTAGTTTTTACGCTTCCGCATCATGAGATTTAGAGTTCTTTTCAGGTTTCTCTTAATGTTTAGTTTTGATGTTTGAAACTTACTATTAAGAATCGTTTTTCATATGTATTTATTAACCTTTATGATTTATGGGTACCCTATTATTGTTGCATTTAATAAATGTCTTTTGAACTTCTCTTGTTTTAATTAGCATTTATTTCAAATAACTAAGCGTCGTTTTAAATTCTTTGCATGTATTTATTTTAGTAACGACCTTACCTAAGTCCTAGGGGGTTGTGTCGTTACAGGTTATATCCGATAAACACAGAAATATATCTGTGGTAAGAAGAGTTTAGTTGCTGGTCTTTAATAGAATGCCTGGCGGTTAAGAGATGGTGGATCTCATGGCTAAAGAGTTTAGTCAGCTATTCACATACCGTTGGAGCTTCGAGCCACAGGTTCATAAGGTCCCCTAGGTAGCTTGGATAAAGTCGAGAATCAGTTTTTGGGTCAGTTTGAAATGTTCAAATTGACAAAAGGGAGTTCGATTATATATGATATAATTGAATTGGTTAATTATATATGATATAATTGACTAAATGTATGAGATACATTATTTTGGAAGAAATGAAATATAAATATGATTTATATCAAGTAGAGGAGAAATTACTATAGTAGATATATGATATCAAACTATAGGTTAAGAATATAATATAATTATATTAATTTATTATTTAATTAGGCAATTATGTGATAATTAGCCGAAAATTTCTCCTGAATTGTGCATTAGTGGGAAGTTCAATTTCGGTTATTGTAACTGAAGAATAAAATGAAAATTGTTTTCATTTTGCATAGAGATCGTAAAATTCGCTCAAGGTGTGAAAACGTCACGATCGCTTAGTTGAGAGCCTATACGATAGCGCCAATCGCCTAAATGATCACACACCAGCGTACTAAACGATCTCTAAACGATCGCTTAGTTTCTCTAAATGATCGCTTAGCGTGCCGAGTTTTCTAAATGATTTCTTAGTAAAACCTACATGATCGTGTACCTTTCTCTAAACGATAAGTACTCGACTATATGATAGTCACCTACTATCTCCCACTTACTTGTCGTTCTACACGATCGCCCTTTCCTTCTCCTCAACCATTTCCATCAAAGTCCGCTCTTTGGATTCTCACTCCGAGAATACCAAGGGCTTCAAGTGGTGGTGTCGTCTCTGGTTGCTGCTTGTTCGTGTAGATGATCATGCTCTTAGGCGACTGTTTGTTGGGCGATAAGGACCGTAGAAGAGTCACTTTCGCCGATTGAGTTCGAAGTGAAAATAGTCTTCAACTGGTACGTTTACTCAATATGTTTTTTTTTAATTGTTAAAGCATGCCTATAAATAGTGTTAAAATGCATACCTGTTTGTTAGAATGTGTGTGTGGTAATTCGGTCACAATGAAATAGGAAAGATTCGAACAGCTCATGGATACTCTTGTTTAAGAATTCCTTCACACGCAACGCAATGTCATCTATAAAATCATGTGCCTCAATCAAACACAAGGACATATATTCCTCAGGAAATTTCATGGAATCATACATGTTAAAAGAAACAACTTCCCCATCAAACTCTATAGATAGACAACCTTTGTTTACATCTATTTTTGTCTTGGCAGTTTTCATGAAGGACCTACCTAGCATAACTGTAGAAGATGATGGAGAAGAAATTTCATCCATCTTTAATATATCGAAATCAACTGGGAAAATCAAGTCCTTTACTTGTAAGAGAACATCTTCGACTATTCCTAAGGGATGCATATAAGATCGATCAGCTAGTTGAATGCACACAACAGTTTCTTGTAAATCATTTAATTTTAAATCCTCATAAACATGATAGGGCATAGCATTTATAGAGGCTCCTAGATCTAACATGGCATGGATGATTACTCTATTTCTAATAATGTAGGGTAAAGTGAACATACCTGGATCTTGACATTTTTCGAGAATATTATGTTTTAGGAGAGCTGATACATTCTTACTTACCATTACCCTTTCTTTATCTTTACCTGTCCTCTTTTTGGTGCACAGCTCCTTGAGGACTTTGGCTTACCTGGGGATTTTCTGGATTGCATTCAAGAGACGGATGTTTATCTGAACCTTTTTGTACATCTCAATCAACTCTTCGTCCCTATGTTCTTGTTTTGGTCTTACTAGCCTACTAGGAAACAAAGCTTTAGGAATATAAGGTTCAATAAAAGGTGAAGAACGAGTACTTACCTTGAGGGTAGACGGTTGTGCCTCATATTTACCCTCATTATTCTCAGCTTCTTCGTTGGACTTACCAGGTAGAGATGGGTTGTCAGAGGGGGTCGTAGGCGATGGAAGCTCTTTACCACTTCTTAGCATGATGACACTTACATTGGCGTCGTTTGGTTAGGCAGGCTGCTTTCCCAAACCCTTATTCTCTATTCGACTCACTGCAACAGCTAACTGTGTGACCTAAGTCCCTAGATTGGCCATGCTTGCCCTGGTTTCTTACTGATAAGCCTTGGTATTCTGGGATAACTGGAGAGAGTCCTTCTGCAGTTGTTGTATTTCTTGCTAAAATTTAAGGGAGTTATCAGCCAAAGATTTGACAATGTCTTCTAAAGACATACCTGAGGAAGGCGATGACGGTTGGTTGGAATGATAGAATTGTCATGCCCCTGTCCTTGGCCTCGACCTCCCCATTTGAGGTTAGGATGATCACGCTAGTCTGGATTGTATACTGGGCCATGAAAGTCATACTTCCTTTAGCAACCCTCAACTGCGTTGACTTGTGCTTGAGGACATGCTTCAGAGGCGTGTCCTAATATTCCATAGGCTCCACAAGCCTTGACTTGAGCGACTTCTCCTTGGGCCAACTGTGTCACAAGAGAAGTTAAGTTAGAAATTTGAGTCTTTAATTCTTTAACCTCAAAATGACCAATTAAATCAGATTCAATGGCCTTGGTGCCAAAATTCTAGTTGTTCTCAGCCATGCGAGATATCAATTATTGGGCTTCCTTGGTCGTCTTGTCTGCAAGAGCGCCCCCAGCTTCTGAGTCGATTAAGTTTTTGTCATTGATAAGCAAACTACTATAGAAGTATTGAATCAGTAATTGATCAGAAATTTGGTCATGGGGAAAGGTAGCACATAAGCCTTTATAACGCTCTCAATATTCAGACAAAGATTCACCCACAAATTTTTTTATATCATAAATATCCTTCCTTATAGAATGGGCTCTAGAAGCCAGAAAAAACTTTTCAAGGAATTTCTTTTTAAGCTCATTCCAAGTAGTGATTGACCCTAGGGCCAAGTTGTATAACCAATCTTTGGCATCGTCCTGTAGTGAAAAAGGAAACACCCTTAGGTTCAGTTGTTCTTCTATGACTCCATGGGGTCTCATACTTACACAAACCATGTGGAAGGCCTTGATGTGTCTATGGGGGTTATCTCCTGCATGCCCTCTGAAAGTTGGTAATAGATTGATCAGCCCCGGTTTGAGTTTGAATGACACCGTGGTAGGTGGAAATACAATGCACAGGGGCTGCTAGTCCATGTTAGGCCTGCCAACTCCCTTAAGGTCTTCTCATGAACTTCTTCTCCCATTGTTGTGTTTTCAGCAACTTTTAGATTTTCTTCTTTTGGGACTTCTTCTCTGCGCCTCCTTTGGATTATCCTCTCCTTTTGGTCAATATCTACAAGAAAAATGAAATCCACACTCCCAGAGTAGCGGGTTCATAAACCAAAGGGAAGCAAAACAAAACTCTTTATATATATATATTTGAAAAAAGGGATTAAAAAAATTTCCTATGCTGATTGTCAAGTCTCCCTAGCAACGACACCAATTTACTCAGAATCCAAGTCTAGCGTTGTCGTAACCGCCCCTGGCCCGAGTAAAGATAATTTTTTTTTACCGATCCAAGATTTGTACCACAAACGCAGTAAAGTGGTAAGATCGGGGTCGAATCCACAGAGAGATTGTTGAATTAACTTAGGACAATTTATAAATTCCACTTGAAAAGGGGTTTTGATGGTTTTTGTTTTTTTTTTTTTTTTTTTATATAAAGTAAATCAAACAAACAGAGAAAAACGAGAAATAGCGCAAAAAAGGGTTGAATTAAATTGAGGGAAAAATCTCGGAATTAGTTTGTATGCCTTTTATTTTCTATCATTAGGCACTAGTTAATTTTTTCAATTTTGTGAACCTCTCAACCTATTAGAAATTCTAATAGCCCAATTAGCCAATTTTGATAAAAATAAAAAACTAATATAGTTTAAAACTTTTCCTTCTTGGCGACATACAAGTTAAAACTGAAAAGCATTAAGAAAGGGTTCAATTGTTGAGCTATACGAAAAGCCGGAAAGCCATGTTTGTTAGCATGATTTATTTGGGAAAGATTATACTAGGGCGTATATGAGTTTGGGTAGAAAAAGTCTAGACCCTAAACAAGCGATCCTAATATGTGCAACTTAATCAATCATTAATGCATAGGCTAGAATGATTTTGCATATAAGAATTTCAACAAATTAATTTGTCAGAAAAATTCATCGAAACTCTATTAATAATAAAATGAATCCACCTAAAGGCTTGCCAAGATATACGAGTAGTGATCATGGGCTCATGCTTCTTGGTCGAGACTCCTACGCTCATGCTTCTTGAACACTTCCAGTGGCATTTGGAGCAGGAATAGGAGGAAAATCCTCCATAAGGATAAAACAGAGGTCATCAACGATTAAAATCATGTTGATTGTGTTGTTTCAAGCGGTATAATTTTCGCTCGTTAGTTTTTCGGCGATGAGAAAATTAAGTGTCGCGGAAGTCATAGTTAATAAATTGCCTAAACCATACAAATTATTTATATTAGTAATCTTTGCATTAACCTAACCGTTTTGGAGATTCGTCTGATTAGGGAACTGGGGAGTTGGGAACAATAGACGGAATTTAGCTTAGGGAGCTAGGAATTTTGGGGATTCGTCTGATTGAGGAGCTAAGAATATAGCTACACAAGATGGAATTCACTCCTTCCCCGAGGTCGGGGTAAGTAGATAAATTTCTCTCCTAAGGGATGATTTCGAGGCTTGAACAATGTGGTGCTACACCCTCTTTGGCCCAAGAGGGGTTTGGACATAGTTGGACTATGATTTTGTTGGGGTTGATGCCCTAAATCTCATAGGATCCTATAGTTTGTAAATGTTTTGAACAAACTCATTGTTTATTTAATAAAATATATGAAATATTTATAATACTCCCCTTTAGATGCCCATTATATATATGTAATATGCCTCGTTAAAACAAAAAACCCACGGTAAAAAGATCCTAGTGAAGGAAAAATGATACATATTTCATATAATCTAATACTTTTAAAAAGAATACAGTATATTTACTCCAGCTCATGGAAACATCACTTGAGATCTCTGGGACGCCGCATTCCAATATTGTGCGTCAATTTCTCAAAGGTTGCAGTTGGTAACGATTTTGTAAATAAGTTTTCTGAGTTATCCTTCGAACAAATTTGTTAAACAGTGATGTAATCATTTTCTTCAAGATCACGAATGTAGAAAAACTTTAGTGAAATATGTTTTGTTCTATCTCCTTTCATATAATCTCTTTTGATTTGGGATATGCATTTTTTGTTGTCTTTTGTATAATAACATTGGAAGATTTTTACTATAAGACAAACCACATATTCCATGAATGTGCTGATTCATCGATTTTAGCCATACACATTATTGACTAGTCTCGTCAATTGCAAGAATTTCAGCATGATTTGAGGAAATCGTTGTTATGGTCTATTCCATTGATCGTCATGATATAAAAACTATTCTCCATGTACTAAGTAACCTATTTAAGATCTAGCTTGTAGGTGTTAGATAACTAACCTTCATCTTCATAACCAACTATATCATAATTAGATTTATTAGAATTAAATAAATCAAGACAAACTAATTCTCAAATAAAACATACCATATGTTTAACTCTGGTTCAATATCCTCCTTTTGCAGGAATATCATATATGTAACAAAATTACGAAAAATACTACAAAATGCAGTGTATAAACTAGTAAAGCTATATAAGTGCACTTATTTTTCAAAATTTATGGTTCTTCAGGATCTAATATTGTTAATCATCTTTCTGAGATCAAATGATATATCCTTTTTTACATCAAGTGAATGAACTACCATAGGAGTATTCGGTGACGTACATATTGAGTCGTATGCCCTAAAACTCCTAGATAGTAAATGTTATTAATTCACCATCATCAATAAAGAGTTATCAATGTTAATTCAGTAAATGTTATTTATTGTGTTGTATTCTATTTTATCTGAATAACCCTAAATCCAACAAACTAACATCCAAGGCTACCTTATGAGCCTTGAACTATATGTGGAGACTGAAGGAACCGGTTAAGGTCCTTGAGCAGAAATGGGATCGGACCCAAATCCCAAAATTTTACAGGTTAAAAAATTTACAAAAAAGTACAGAATATTATGCATTTGAAAATAAATTTTACAACATGCTATAAACAATTAAGAAAAGAGAAAAGAGAATAGGGAGATGGAAAATTCCTACATACCTATGAAGAACTTTTCTTCACGTTTTTTCCTTCCTGCAAAAAAAAAAAAAAAAAAAAAAAAAAAGAAAAGAAAGAAAAAGAAAAAGCACGAACTCGAAACCTTAATTTAACCGAGATGGCCACTACCAATTGGTTTCCTCTGTATTCTCTAGGATGAAATTTAGGAGTTTTTGTGGGCTCTGTCTTTTTGGAAGAAAGGGATTAGAAGAGGATAACGAGATTGGGAGGCTAAAACAAATTACAATAACTCTTCCATAAGAAAAATCTTTGTGAAAACAAAATGAAGAAAAAGAAGAAAAAAATTCTCCCAACCATCCACGCAATATCGTGGGTTGAGAGTATAAAAGTATGGTGGGAAAATTAATATTCCCTCCCTTATTTTTTTTAATTTCAATATATTAAATAAAAAAAATTATTATATATATATCATTTACTATATACATATATATAGTATTATGACTTGAAACACAGAAAACGGCGACTACTCGAGCATAATGATAGAGGCAAGAATACTTTCCGGCCAAGTCCCATTAATTGATCATAACGATATCGTGGATATGCTGCACGGACCCCTATACATATATATACTATATACTATATATATATAGATGTATGTTATATATGTATTATTTTATGTATAATTATGTATATCATATATAACCTATAACTTATGGTATAATTATCACATACAATATAACCTATAGTTTTAATTCCCCCAAATATTTATTTCCTCTAAAATAAACTTTATATTATAATGTATCAAATACATTATAGTAATTATATCATATATAACTAAATTAAACTAATTATCACATTTAATTAATTCCCTTAAATTAATTTAAATAATTAATTAAAATAAAGGAGTTTAATTAATTATTCAACATCCATTAATTGTCGGGCGCTCCACTAAAGATTGATAGCTGCATTTTTCGCACTACAAATATGTTTTTGTGTCCATTAGATATAGCCAGTCAACAGTACGATGACCCTTCACAAATTGTTCATAAGTACAGCTAGGCTAAAATTACCATTTTGCCCCTATAGTTACATCTAAATCCCTCTAATAAACAATAAACCATAGTCTAACTATGATCAAACCTCTCTCAAGTCAGGAGAGGATGTGGCTCCACATTGTTAAAGCCCCTGAATCAACCCTTAAAAGAGCAATTTATCTACTTACCTCGACCTTGGGGAATGAGTGAATTATGTTTTGTGTAGTTGTATTCCTAGCTCCCCAATCAGACAAATATCCAAAACGATAGGCTTGTTGAGTCAGAAATCTGGCCACTCTCATCCATACAAATCAAATGACCACCCTCATAGGCAGAAGTTCACAACTCACTCAGGATTCGGTCATATCACCTATGGTCAACCCGGTGAAATGTAAGTCTTCATTATAAATGGTGTTATATAATGAGACTAGTCATTTCATGGTCCGATTTTATACAAACTCCTTTGTATAGAATACTCCCGCTCATATGTCTCCACATGAATGATTAGGATAGGATCATTTGTAGCACTTTACAACAATTGTAACATCTACAAAGCGGGTGTGTCACCAGGATAAAGTATCCAGTCTTATCCATCTACTACATACCATTTAGGTTATCACTTAAACATGATCCACTTGTATATCTTTATATACATGTTTAAGCTACATAAGATAACCTTGGATGTTAGTTTATTGGCTTGTGGGTTTAATACTACTAAATATCAAATAAAACATCTCATATTTTATTAAATAAATAAAATGTTTGTACAATACAATTACAAACTATAGAACCCTACGAGATCTAGGGCATCAACCCCAAAAATCTCCACTTGTCCTAAAGCTAGTGGGGTGTACAATATACAAGTCATACTAATATACAAGTACACAAATCAATAAACTAGGACGTAAAATGCGCCCAGTACAAAATCTCCCACTTGCCCTAGACTAAATTTGGCATGTCCCGTAGACCCATACTTTGCAGGTGACCCTCAAACACCTTAGCCGCGAGGACCTTTGTAAATGAATCAGCAACATTGTGCTTTGAAGCTATCTACGTGAGATTACGTCCCCTCGATGCATAATCTATTGGATGAGATGATAATTCTGCTCTATGTGCTTCCCACGTTTGTGACTTTGAGGCTCTTGGGAATTAGCCACTACACCACTATTATCACAGGGTGACAAGCTTTGACATGTCTGGAAACACTTCCAGATCAGTCGGGAATTTCCTGAGCCACACAACTTCATTAGCAGCTTCATAAGCCACTATGTACTTAGCCTCCATGGTGGAGTCAGTAATGCACCCTTGTTTGGTGCTCCTCCAGACTATTGTCCCTCCATTAAAAGTAAGCACTGATCTTAATGCTGATTTCTTAGAATTCTCATCCGTTTGGAAATCAGAATCCGTGTCCTGTAAGGATCAAATTCTTAGATCCATACAAGAGCATGTAGTCCCTCGTTCTTCATAGATACTTGAGGATGTTCTTAATGGCAGTCGAGTGATCAAATCTTGGATTAAAGTAATATCTATTAACTATCCCTACCGCATAGCAGATGTCAGATCTATATATAACATCGCATACATTAGGCTGTCAACAACCGATGCATAGGGGATCCGTCTTATTTCCTCAATTTTTTGAGGTGTCTCAGGACACTATTCCTTAGACAATATAACTCCATGCCTGAAAGGTAGTAAACCTCTCTTGGAGTTCTGCATATAAAACTTGACAAGCATTTTGTCAATATACGATGCCTGAGATAGGACTAGTGTTTTGTTCTTTCAATCTCTAAAGATCTAAATACCCAAAACAAACTGCGCCTCTCCCAAATCTTTCATTTGAAATTGGGTCGCTAGCCAATTCTTAATTTCAGTCAGTAATCCTACATCATTCCCAATGAGTAGGATATCGTCTACATACAACTCTAGAAAAGCTATTGAACTGTTGATAATTCTCTTGTATACACAAGACTCATTAATATTCTGATCAAAGTCATAAGATTTGGTCACAGTATCAAATCTTATGTTCTAAGATCAAGAATTTTGCTTTAACCCATAAATAGATTGATTAATCCTACAAACCTTTTGCTCTTAACCTTGAGTTATGAATCCCTCAAGCTACTATATATAAATGGTCTCCTCAAGATTGCCATTCAGAAAAGTAATTTTGACGTCCATTTGTCGGATCTCATAGTCATAATATGAGGCAATGGATAGGAGCATCTGGATAGACTTCAACATGGCAATAGATGAGAAAGTATCCTCATAATCGAGTCCCTCAACTTGGGTATAACCCTTTTCCATGAGTCTAGCCTTGAAGGTTTACACCTTCCCATCAACACCCTATTTTCTTTTGTAGATCCATTTGTAACCTATAGGTTTTACCCCATCAGGTTGACCTATAAGATCCCAAACAGAATTGAAGTACATAGACTTCATTTCTAAATCCATAAATTTGATCCGTTCATCTTTGTTAATTTCATCTATTTCCTTCTTATAAGCCAATGAATCCTCAACACCTCTGTCAACTACCATAGCTAGGATTTCTATTAAACTCATGTAACGAACAAACGGGTTCGCAACCCTCTCAATACATCGAGGTTCCCTCAACACTCGAGGTGGACTTGTCCTACTAGATGAACCAACTTTAATAACTCTTGTTGAGGTGTTGGATTCTTCAATGACTCTTGTTGAAGGTTCAGTAATTTCTTTGAAAATTTCATTCAACACGATCTTACTACGGGGTTTATGCTCTATAATCCTCCTCTAGAAATATAGCGTTTGTTGACACAAACACTTTATTTTCTTTAGAATCATAAAAGTAACCACCTCTCGTTCCTTTAGGATAGCCTAATAGGCATAATTTTGAACGGGGTTCCAGTTTCTTAGGATTTGCCTTAAACACATGTCCTGGGCAACCCCAGATCCTGAAATGACGTAAATTACCTTGATGACCATTCCATAATTCAAAAGGTGTTTTGGTAACACTCTTGGATGGAACATAGTTCAAAATATATGTTGCATTCTATATTACATAACCTCAAAACGAGTCTGGTAGGGATGTTTAACTCATCATAGACCGAACCATATCCAACAAGGTTTGATTTTTCCTTTTCGATACACCATTTTGATGAGGTGTACCAAGTGCTGAGAGTTGGGATATAATTCCATATTCTATCAAATAGTTCTGGAACGTAAGATACAAAAACTCCCCACCTCGATCACATCGAAATATTTTAATCGTTTTATTTAATGCATTTTCAACTTCAGCCTTAAAGTCTTTGAACTTTTCAAAGGCTTTATACTTTTGTTGCATTAAATAAATATACTCATATCTAGAATAATCATCAGTAAATGTGATGAAATATTCAAACACTCCTCTTGCTTTAATATTCATTGGACTATAGAGGTCTGAATGTACAAGCTCTAAAGGTTCTTTGGCCCTATGATCTTTTCCAATAAAAGATCTTCTAGTCATTTTGCCTTCAAGGTATGACTCATATACAAGTAAAAAAATTTCTTCTAACTCGTTTAAATGTCAATTTTTATCCTATTGAGATTAGTGTGTCCTAACCATAGGTGCCAAAAACAGACATTTTCTTTAGGAGAAATTTTAAGCCTTTTATTTTGAGTTACTGCAGTTTTAAACATTTCAATGTTAAAAAGGGCTTTAGTTGCTAACAGTCTTAACACATCCAAATTATCTTCAAGATTAGCACAACAAATTAATACTCTATTCTTGTAAATAAACACTTTATTCACTTAAGAGTTAAGAGAAGAATGTTGTTTAATAAGACATTTTACAGAAATCAGGTTCATTTTCAAACCTAGAATCACATATACATTATCTAATAAAATATAGGATTTCTATAAGTAGAGTCTGAGCCCTCCCATTTTCATAGTTAAGACGACGTGCCCAATTTCAACACACAGCATCATCTCCCCAGCTTCCAGTTTCTGCCAGGAACTAATTCCTTGAAATGAAGAATACACATGGTTAGTGGCGCTTGAATCAATTATCCAGACAGAATCATCATTCTCCAATAAATAGGTCTCCAAGATGAGTAAATCATATTTATCTTGCTTGACCTTCTTCTTTTCTGTAAAGTATCTGGGACAGTTTCTCTTCCAATCTCCCTCGTAGTTGCAATGGAAACAGATTTCCTTTGCAGCTTTGGCCTTCTTGCCCTTCTAGACAGCAGCTGGTGGGTTAGCTTTCCCCCTTTCACCTTTCTTCTTCTTCTTCCACTTTTTTGAGGACGAGGCAATATTTTCTTCTCCTTTTTGTTCCTTTCTTTTCATCAAGAATTGAAAAGTATGAAGCTCATCGAGCAAGGTGGTCAGATTGTAGTCAATCCTATTCATAACAACATTGCTATAGAACTGCAGGAAACTTTCAGGTAAAGATTCTAAGATAAAACCAATCTGACTAACTTCATTAATGACAGACCTATTCATCTCCGCCATGTTGAAGTGGACCACCATGTTGAGAACATGTTCTCTAACGACGCTCCTTCTTGCATACGGGCATTGAAGATGTTTTTTAAAGCGTTGTGTCTAAGTTGTGCGGACGGTTGTTCGAACATCCCCCATAGGGACTCCATGATCTCACTAGAAGTGATCATGAGCTCATGCTTCTTAGCTAAGACTTCTGAAAGGTTTGCCAAGATATACGTGTTGGGATTGGTGTCCTAATTCTCCTGGCAGTCTCGTAGTTTGTAAACACTTTGTGAACATATTGTTATTAATAAAATAAGTGTTATTTTATAAGCAATTACTCAATCCAATAAACTAAGATCTGTGGTTATTTTATGTAACTTAAGCACGTATCTGGCGACATACAAGTGGATCATACCTTAAATAATAACTTAAATGGTTTGTAATATTAGGATAAAGGAGGGATACCTTATCCTAGCGACATTACGGATACGACCCGCTTTGTAGATGTTACAAGTGTTGTAAAGTGCTACAAATGGTCTGATCCTAACCATTCATGTAGAGACATGTGAGTAGGGGTATCCTATACAAAGAGTTTGTATATAACCGAACCACGAAATGATTAGTCTCTTTATATAACACCGTGATAATTGAGACTTACATTTCACTAGGATGACCATAGGTCACTTGACCTTAATCCTTAGTGAGTTGGAAATTCTTGCTCATGAGGGCGGTCCTTTGATTTGTATGGGTGAGAGTGGCCAGATTGTCAACTTAAAAAGCCTACCATTTTGGGGATTCGTCTAATTGGGGAGCTGGGAACTCAGCTACACAAGACGAAATTCACTCCTTCCCTAAAGCAGGGGTATAAGGGCTGATTCCAGGTCTTGAACATAGTGGCCACACCCTCTTTTGGGAGAGAGAACTCAATCATAGTAGAACTATAACTTATTATTCATTAGAGGAATTAATGGTACTTAAGGAGTTAGATGTAACTATAGGGGCAAAACGATAAACGATAGTTACTCGTTGCTATACGACTGAGTAGCAAAGCCTATACGATAGTCTTCTTCTTACTAAATGATCGAGTATTTCGCCTATACGATAGACTTCATCCATCTCCCACTTACTCGATCGTCTACCTCCTTCATTCCTCTATCCAAAGTCATACAGAGCCCATAACTCTTGGATTCTCACACCGAGTACCAAGGTAACTCTTGTGGTGGCGTTCTTGTTTTGTTCGAGGTTCGAGGATCAAGTTGAACTCGATTGTGATCGAGGTTTCTTCAGTTCATGTTGTTGGCCATTTTGATCGTTGCGTCAGAGTACTTCGTTGGACGCATTGGAGATTGATCGAGGGATACTTGAAGAAAAGTTCTTTGAAGGTTTGCATACTCTATCCCTTGTTCATTCTTTTAATGAAGCATGCTTATAATTTACTTAATTATGCATAATCTGTTATTGTAGGCTGTAATGTGTTTGTTTTCTTTCTCAATGGAATTTGGAACGGTTCACTTCCGCTCACTGGATATCTATGTTTAGATTGCCTTCAATATGTTTAGGCCTTCTCGTTTGCCCATGTGCAGCGCTCGTATGCCTCTTAAACATTTCGAGTGTTCATTTGAAGCAGGAATAGGAGGACAATCCTCCATAAGAACAAAACTTAGGTCATCGATGATTAAAATCGTGTTGATTGTGTTTTTTCGGGTTGTAGGATTTATTCAGTTGGACTGGCATCTGATCACAACCTTGGTCGAGAGATGGAGGCCCGAGACGCATACATTTCATATGTTTGTTGGAGAGTGCAGTATCACTCTACAAGACATAGAAGTGTTGTTGGGGTTATCTGTTGACAGTGAGCCGGTCACCGGAGTAATGTACGATGACTGGTCAACTGTCAACTGTACCTCGGTGCAACCCCACCTGCCGACAAGATTAAAGGATCGAGGTTATGTTAATATGGTTAGGAATACAATTTTGTGAGCTCACAAATGATGCAGACAAGGAAACCGATATGTGCAAACATATATACTACAAATGATGGGTGGAAGTCTGTTTTCAGATAAATCAAGTCATTTTGTTCACTTGATGTTCCTGCCACTGTTAGCTAACCTCTATGATGCGGGGCGGTATTCGTGGGGTGGAGCATGCTTGGCATGGTTGTATAGACAACTATGCAAAGGAACAAGACCTGAGGTTCAAAAGATAGCTGGGCCTCTCATACTTTTGCAACTATGGGCTTGGGAGCGATTTTCAATCATGGCTCCATAGCTACAACATGTTAATGACGCTAGTTGGATGAGCCTATGGTTCTCGGTATGTTGTTTTAATTCAATTTAATTTTTATATCACTGTTCTAGTTAATTTAAATTCTAAATTATCAATTTAAAAATTTAGGTGGAGAGAAAAATTTTGTGTGACTAGGACAACCACACATGTAATCAACCAATATTCTCTAATATAATATTTTGTGTTTTAGGTTATTTGGGAGTCGTACAAAATTATTATGCATACTTTGCCTAATTTTTGTATGAATGGTAAAAACATATGGTGGACGATGAGTCCTCTCATATGTTTTCACATTGGTGAGTGGCATCTTCTTGATAGGGTGATGAGACAATTCGGTTTTCAGCAGGATGTCCCATCGCCTTGTAATACTGAACCCGTACTGCATGATATTGACCTAAGGACTGAAGATTGGTCCGAAAAAGTTTCACATTTGGTAGACTACGTGAACAGTTTGACATAGATGTCACTTTAGAATATATTCATTGGTCTAATAATATCACAAGGCGCTACGTCACTCGTCCGGGAGCGGCTGTGGGTCATTTGGTAAATAAATGAATATTATCTAATTATTTTTAATTTAAATTTATTTTAAATATTGTCTAATTTTTTTATAATTCACAGAGATCGAACAACAGTAAACTCCGTGAGGTTGCGAATGATCCGAACTAAGTTCTTGCTATATGTAGTGACAACTAAACCTATATGGAGGAAATTCATTATATGTACGATATACCTATTGTTCCTCCACCAGCTCCTAGACGTAGAGGACCTGTTTGGGAAGAGAATGAGTTTAATGAGGTTGCACATAATGTGGAAGAGTTGCCTCCTATGATGCAGACGTGAGTTAAACTGATTATGTTAGTCCGATGATGATGATGCCAGCATTTGGTTCAGGACATTATGACTCAGAGGCTGGTCCTTTGTCTTTATACGTGCATAGACATGGTCGGGGTCGTGGAGAGCATAATGAATATTTATATTATGAAGCGCTTGCAGAGGTACCAGAGCAACATCAAGAAGAACCCGAGCAATCTCAAGTTCGAAGTCGACGACGACAACGTTCGCCTTGTTGGACACATTGATTTTTGTAATTATTTTTATATAAATGAGATATTTAATTTACATTTTTTTATTTTTATGAGATATTATTTTTTTAATTTATTCTTTTTAGAGTTTAAATAAAATAATAAAATATTTTTAGAAATTGTTTTTATAAAATGGAAAATTAAAAAAAAAAGAAAGGAAGAAAGAAAGAAGAAGGTGGAATGTGTAATAATTAAAAAAGAAAAAAAAGGAAAATTTGTATGGATGACCCAAAAATTGAAGTGTACTCTCGCTCTCTATTAAAATCTCGCTATCTCGCTCTCCCTCTCGCTCTCAAAATCTCATTCTTTTTAGAGTTTAAATAAAATAATAAAATATTTTTAGAAATTGTTTTTATAAAATGGAAAATTAAAAAAAAAAAGAAAGGAAGAAAGAAAGAATAAGGTGGAATGTGTAATAATTAAAAAAGAAAAAAAAGGAAAAATTTTTACGGATGACCCAAAAATTGAAGTGTACTCTTGCTCTCTATCAAAATCTCGCTATCTCGCTCTTGCTCAAAATCTCGCTCTCGCTCTATCAAAATCTTGCTCTCTCTCAAAATCTCGCTCTCTCTCTTACTCTTCCTCTTTCTTACTCATTTTGGGCAAGGTCGAGGGTTCAAAATTCGACCTACCTTGGTCGAATTTTGAACCCTCGAGTTATTAAAAAAAAACAATATTTTTACAAATAGTTTGAAAACAACAATATTTTCCTAAATAGTTTCTAAAATGACAATATCCTTTTAATTTTCCCGTTTTTGTCAACAAAACTCGCCTATACAAATATTTTAGTGTTAACTAAAGCCACTATTATCAAGATTGAAGATGAGTATTTAGTGAAAAATCAAGATTGAAAATATAGATTTTGAAAGTTAGAGACCAAATAGAAATAAAATCTAACCGTAAGGATAAAAATGTACCATCTGAAAACCTAGAGATCTAATCGATTCAAACTCAAAACTTAAGGTAAAATTGTAACATTTTGAAATTTAAGAACGAAATAAAAACTAAACCCAAAATCAAAACCAAAACAAGCAAGAGTATATATATATATACTTTTCAATGACCTTTTTAAACTCTCGATGAGCAAGAATATAAAAGAAAAAAAATTAGTCAACAATGCATAACTCAATTGATATAAATTTATGCAATTATTTGAGAAAAATTTTCACAGATTGAAAAAATGTCAAACTATTTATAGAAATAGAAAAAATAACACTAATAGATACTGATAGATTTATTTCCGCTTGAAAAAATGTCAAACTACTTATAAAAATAGAAAAAGTAACACTAATAGATACTGATAGACTTCTTTCAGCATCTATCGGTGATAACCTTGTATTAATTTCTATCACTATAATATCAATTATAGACTTTTATCCGTATCTGTTAGTGTTAGATTTGTATCAGTTTTCATCACTAATAGTATCAATGAAAGATTTATATCCGTTTCTATTACCGATTACATTGAAAGACTTTTATCAACTTTTATCAAAGAATATTAAATACTATTTTGTATAAATAATTTTATTTATTTTTCTATTTTATATTTTTGAAAAATCTCCCATTATTTTGATTCGTCCACCACGTATTGTAAAAAATAAAATATAATAAAATAAAAAGTAATAAACGAGGGGAAATGACGAGCACATTTACCCGCCAGATTTATGCATTGCGACAGTTTCCCGTTGAGAAAGCGATGAAAAAAAAAAAAAAAAAAAAAAACAAAGAAAAAAGGAAAAATGGAGGGTTGAATCTTCGCCTTCTATTGTTCACCTTCTTCATCGGCGAGTTTGATCGCCGCCGTCCCATCAAACCGTAATCGTCAACCACAATCTATCTCTAATTAGCGAGTTCCACGTGGCGCAAACCCACAATCCCTGTTTGAAGATGCTTCAAATTCCCCAACCGGACCGGAGCAATCAAAGCTCCGGAGGATAGGGAATAAAAAATTCGGCCTATGATTCCATTTTCCCAAACATGTGTGATAAATTTTGATTCTGGGTTCGAATAATTCATCTGCAAATTCAACTTCCACTACTCTTAATTTTGTATTGGGAATTTAGATTTGTTGTTTGTTTCTCTTCAATTTCCCAAATGCCACAACTCCTAATCCGACATCTGTCGCGTCCATTTCGGAATCTGATTCTTCCTTTTCCCTTTTCTTTAATTTTCCCCTTTCATTTTTAACTCTCTCTCTTCCCCCAAATGCCTATTTAAATGCACCATGCGAATTCCCAGGAGACAGGTTTCCTTTTGCCTCTCCTTGTTCTCGCTCGAATTCACATACCCTTTATCCTCCCCAAAATTTCTGGGAATTCCCAATTCCTTTATCCGGAAACCCAAAGTGATTCATACCCTAGGTTCGTCTTCTTCTTCTTCTTCTTCTTGTTTTCTTTCCAGGATTGAGCTTAACTGCCATATTTATTGTTGGGTTGTATTGAATGTATGTGGTGCATTTGTAAGTCTCATGGAATTGGGTCAAATTGAAACGTGTCATTAATTTTCCTCTTAATATTTTCGTTTGCTGTCTTCTCAACCTTCATTGCCGTACGTTGGTCTGTTGTGTAATTGACGTTTTAGTGTTGCTTTTGGGGATTAAGCACCATTCTGATTCAGGTTCGTTGCTCAGTTTGCTCTTTTATCTCTCACATATGTTTGTTTATGTTTATGTGTATATCAAGATTGTATGGATATGTATATGTATGTACCTGTTTCTTGGGGGAATAATTTGATGATTTAGTTGACAAAACATTCAAGAATTGGAAACTGCGGGTTTGGCTATGTAATGACCAGTGTCCTTGAGTGGGATTTTAAAGATACTAAAAGGATTTTTTTTTTTTTTTTTTTTTTTTTTTTTTTCTTTTTTGTGTTTGAGAGAGTTGAATTTCGGGTGTGGGTTGGATTTGAAGTTTGGCTTGGTTTATCTAAGACCATTTAGAGTAGGGGTAATAAATGTGTCTTTGCTTTTCATGGGAGAGAATATTTGTTTTTATTGATTGTAGATGTCAAACCTGAAGCAAATTTAGACCGTGAACAGGAAAGAAGAGGAGAGGAGTTAGTTGGCTAAATCGGTTGAAGTAACAAATGGAATAACAGAATATCAGAATCTTTTTTATTTCAACGTCTGAATTTTTTTTGAAAGGAATGTATAAGAATGCACTTACCTCTCCTCTCCCTTAGCAATCGTATTGAGAACAAGACCATCTTGCTTCCTTTCTGCACTCCAAGTTTAATGAAAAAGGGATCCTGACTGCTTCTCAGTTCTCACGGTGGATGTAGGTGTGAATTGCTGAATCACTTAATTCTGGTGTTGTTGAACCTTATGCTTCTCTCTTTTGTTTTCTTTGCAACTTCTTCTTCCTGCATTAGAGATGACGATCGATCGTAGAGAGATTCTGAAAGCTGAGAGGGAATTGGCTGCTTGCATTTGTCTACTTTGATAAGCAACTAAGCAGATAGCAAATGTTTCCACAAACAGTAGAATTTGCTCTTCCTGCTAATAGCTAGAAAATATTTGTGTTTAGGAAGTCTTGTTATTGTTATTTCGAGAACAAGTTTTATACTAGGGGACAAGAGAATCTTGAATGTTTACCATTTGGGTTTGATTATGGGTTTGTCTTTGTACATGGATCTACAATCTTTTTGACAACATCAACTTCAAGGGTCAGAACTTCAATAAGAAACATTATTAGTTTCTTTTATACTTCTATGTTTTTATATTTTGTTGGTCAATATACTAAATCACAGAGTAATCTATTTTGGACTGTTTATTTAAATCTCAATTTCAATCTCATAGTTTTCTTTTTCTGTGAACTACCATGGCAGGATTAAATCAGTTGCGTCCTATTGATGCCATGGGTGAAAACCTTGGGACTGTCGTGAAGGACAAGAGAGTAGATTCTCTTGATTTTACCCACATTCATGATGCCCAGGAGCCATGCATATGGTCATCATCAGAAGAATGCAAAATTGACATTGGAAAGCAGATCTTTTGCAATAGATCTTTGAATATGAAAAATATTGTTGCCGTGGGGTTTGACATGGATTACACGTTGGCACAATACAAGCCAGAAACTTTTGAGTCCCTCGCGTATGAAGGCACAATAAGAAAGTTGGTTTATGATTTGGGATACTCTGAAGAGGTTTGTTACTTTTTGTATTTTAAATTAAAAGTTTTTTAGTTAGCTGCTAATATTCCACTTTCAGGATTTAAACTTTAATGTTAAAATGTTGGTGGATGAGTATCTAGTGACATCTTTTTATTCTTTTGGTGCAATTTAAATGTACCTTTACTTCTTTAATACAATTTGTTTAAAAAAATATGAGATGTAGCAATATTTATTTGTTGGTTAAGAATATATTGACCTTATACAGTTGCTGAATTGGTCATTTGATTGGAAATACATGGTCAGAGGTTTGGTTCTTGATAAAAAGAGAGGCAACATATTGAAGGTAACTATACCTTTTTTCCCCGTTAATTTCCTACAAATTAGTTTTCTTTTTGCATGTACTTATTTTAAATTAAATTTTAATGGCTAGAATGATTGACATAATGTCTATGGACAGATGGATAGGCACAAGTATGTCAAAGTGGCTTACCATGGTTTCAAAGAGTTGTCCAAGGATGATAAAGTTCAGACCTACGGAAATACTTTAGTACGGGATTCTTTTGATGAACCTGACTATGCTCTCATTGATACCCTTTTTTCACTAGCTGAAGCCTACTTGTTTGCTCAACTGGTTGATTTCAAGGATAATCACCCAGACAAAGTTCCAGAAGATATTGAGTAGGAATTTGTTCTGCTTTGGCACTTTTTCCTTATTTTATTTTATTATTATTATTTTTTAAATATTGGTTCCATTAGCTGGGCACAATTTTTTTAAAACTCGTTTTCTTTCATAAGTTAGAGAATGGTGGGTTTTCATAAAACAAATTAATCAACACATGTTTGGATTTACGAACACAAACAGATATTGTTTTAGTCCAATCTTGAAGGTAATAAACAAAGACCTTCCAGTATAAAATAGATAAAGCTGCAACTTTTGAGCATATTAGATCGTGGATCAAAAAGCCTTTAATCTAACATTTAATTTTGTGAAAATATTTTTGCCACATCAAAATAGTAGCTTAAAGTTTTCATTGTTTTTTACATTGGTTTAGATGTCCGTCGGGAAGCATGGCTTGAAGTTTCTATCGTGAAGCATGTATCAAAGGCATTTAATATAATCTTTCATGTTGTGAAAATGTTTGTCACAACAAAATAGTAGCTTCAAGTGTGTTTTTTTTTTTTTTTTTAATAAAAAAATTTAAAAATCCCTTTCTCATTTCTGATTTGGATTTCTTTCATGAAGGGTTTAGGGTTTTAAGTGAAATATTGGCAGTACTTATTCTATAGTGGATGATCATTGGTTTAATTTTGTAAGATGAATTATTATAGTGCATTTTGACAGTAAATTCTATAGATTCTTTTAGTAGTTTCAGTCTTATGCTTGTACGATTCATGTTTGCCCACGTGAGATTGAGATTGAGAGGGAGAGAGAGAGAGACTTGTTATGCATTTTGTTACAACCAATAAAATTATCATCAGACTTGAAGAGAAATATGGTTTGTGGTATTATCTTGATTTTGATATGTTAGTTGCTCTGCATTGTTTCTTATTTTGTTCTCCCAGTTATGCTCGGATGTATAAAGATGTTAGAGCTGCAGTAGATTTGTGTCACCGCGATGGAACCTTAAAGCAAATGGTTGCAAAAGATCCCGAAAGGTTAGGATGCAAAGGTTGAATCTCTTAATGAGATTTTCTTTAGTGATCAAATAATATAGAATTCTTTTAAGTTTTGAAAATAATGACTTGAAATCTTTCGTGATTATTTCATTCATAGGGGTTTTGCATATGGGCTTGGTATCTCTAGTGCTGAGTTTCTTTGTAAATCATAAACTAACTTGTTTTTTATCCCCTACTTTTGGGCATTGCCTTCTTAGATATATCAATGTAGATACAGCAATTTTGCCGATGCTTAAAATGCTCAGAGATTCTGGCCGTTCTACTTTCTTGGTGACAAACAGGTACATTAGTTTCATAGTGTTACTATTGTCATTCGACACTTGTAATTCCACATACAGTAGTTCCTAAGGGCTTATGTAATGATCGATATTGATTGCAGCTTATGGGACTATACAAACGTCGTGATGAACTTCCTTTGTAATTCTTCTGCACCAGATGGTGATCAGAAGTGCAATTTTGATTGGCTTCAGTATTTCGATGTTGTTATTACTGGCAGGTTATTTTTTAACATCAATCTAAAATCATCTATGCTCGTGGTTACTGGTTCAATTAAAATACGTTGGCAGTTATTGTTTATTCATAAAATTGGAGTGGAATTCAAATCTTCAAATGTTTTTCCTTGAAGCTGATTCATTCTTGTTTCTGTCTCATGGTTTTTGCTTCATTATTTAATGGTTTCTTAAACCTGGTCTATCTTGACATCTATATATGTTGGATAAAATTGGAGCTCTTTTGAAGTATGTTCTGATAACATGACATAAATATGATAACGATGGCCTGATATGGGAACTGGACTTATTGATACGAAGTTGAAGAGATTGAACGACTATGAACTTGAATATGGTTTTTTTTTATTTTTATTTTTTAAAAAAACCATCTTATCTATTGTTTCAAAGAAAAGGTATGAGATGGAGGTATGATGCTGTGACTGGGTTTTCGTACATTTGAAATAGGAACACGATGATATATTGTTCAGGAGTCTTTTCCTTTGGCATCTACAATCAAAACAATTATCTGTAGGCTGTAGGCAGTTGAACCAAGCACTGAACCGGTCTAGTACCAATGTTAGCTTTCTTAATTCCTTGGATCTCTTTTCTGAAAAATTATCTGTAAAAACAGTGCCAAACCAGGTTTTTTCCATGATGACAACCGCGCTAATCTATTTGAGGTCGAAGCAAAGTCCGGAATGCTACTTAATACCGATAATGGCTCTCCCATGCCTCAGGTTAGCTGTTTAAGTTTGGTATCATCAATTGCATTTTGTTTATGGCTTTAATTTAACCTTATTTCATCATTGAAGGTGGGAATGGCGTCGCTAGCTTTGTCACCTACGAAGTTAGGTAAATCTTGCAGAGTTTTTCAGGTATAGAATGGAATCTTCTGTCAAGTTAAATCCTTTTTGTCAAGCCATGTTCCCCTCCCTCCTTCCCTTTCTTTTTTCTCCCTCTTTTTTCCCAATACGATACTTATAGTGCCTTTTGACATGCACTTTTTCCAGGGAGGCAATGTCAGGCATCTGCACAAACTTCTTTCCATTGAATCAAGTTCACAGGTAAACTCTTACTTTATCTATGGAGATATAATTTGCATAATAAGTCGCATTGTTTCTGTCCTGTGCATCCAAGCCTTCAACTCTTTCATTTCATAACCTTTTTAATGTTTAATCTTGATACTTCGCCTCAATTTCTTCAATTTCTTTTTGGATCTTTTCTCTTTTTGTTTCTTTTAAGGTTCTTTATGTTGGAGATCACATCTATGGAGATATATTACGGAGCAAAAAGGCTCTTGGTATGCCAGCCGCATTTTCTCCCACGTTTCTTACTTGTGAGTGTTCTGTTATGAGCACTTATCGTATATTGCTTGTTGATTTGGCAGGATGGAGGACTATGCTTGTCGTTCCAGAGCTTGAAAGGGAGGTCGAGCTCTTATGGGAGTTGAGGAAGACCCGCAAGGTTTTCAACTTCGTTTTTTTGTCAGAAACTATGCTAAACTATAATTTATAACAAAAGAAAGAAACATGGAATACAAAGAAATCAACTCGTGAATCCATTGTTTTTAGTCATATAATATGTACGTGTTGACCTTTTGCAGCAACTTCAGCAATTAAGAAATGAGCGGGATGCCATTGAAGACAAAATCCATCATTTGAAGTGGTCTCTCAAGTACTTTTCTGGACTTCATTTTTTCCTATTCTAATTGTCTCTCTGTCTTCATCCTAACGCACCCTGCCCTCAAAAAGTTAAAAACGGAGATTCCGGTTTCACTGAGTTTGAAGTTTATTAACTTTTTTTTATAGGTTTGAAGATGTTGAGGCAGATGAGAAGGACAGACTATCTTCAGGACTACATCAGTTAGAGGTGATACTCAATAATCATAATTCAACTGCAACACTTCTAGTGCAGGCCCTCATATAAATGAGGCTTTACTGGTTTCGTTTTACAGGGTGACCGTGAACGAGTGCGGTTGAGTCATCAAGACGCTCTACGGGAATGTCACCGAAAGGTACGACGATACAAATGTGTTATGTGGAGCATGTTCTTGCAGAATTAAGAGTATTTGTATTATGTATCAAAATTTCCAAGAAACTTAAAAAGGTTCATTCCCTCTACAAATATGGCAGTTTCATGGGGTTTGGGGACAACTGATGAAGACGGGATATCAAAACTCTAGGTTTGCTCATCAAGTAGAGAGATTTGCTTGCCTCTACAGCAGCCAAGTGACCAATTTGAGCCTATATTCCCCAGATAAATACTACAGGCCAAGTGAAGATTTTATGCCCCATGAATTTGGCATCATCCCTTTGTGAAAATAGTTCAAGACACTCCAATCTCTGTCTTTTTAAATTCCTCAAAATAGAGGAATATATGATTAGTTAACATTCTAGTACATAGTTGCACTTGCACCATTTAATACAACTTTAGCTTCAAGCACTTTCTGTTGTTCAATTTCCTTTCTTTCAGAAAAATATGCATTTTGTAGTTATTCTTATAAGTTTTGTAATTTCAGTTTGCCTTCCTTACATTGAGAGAAAAAAACAGTCTGGTGATTTTTTGTTTAAATTTGTGTTTCTAAAATTGTATAACAGATTCTAGAAATAAAAATGACCGGGTTTTCTAGGTTTTTGAAAAGCATAAATTATGGTTGATATTGTTTTTCATACTTATAAAATGAATAATTAGGGTAAAATAATTAAACCCTCCCGACTTTGCAAAATATCGAAGTGCAATAATACTAAATCTTTCTATATGGGTTAAGTTAGACAAGTTAAATAATTCACACAGAAATAAAGTAAAGAGATAGTTTAATCTAAACAAAGGATTACATGCCCAATCTTTTGCAAATGTAAGTGTTCTATTATCATTTATGATAAATGACTTTCAAATTCACACTACTAAAAAAAAAAAAAAAAACAGAATTTATAACAAATGACTTATTTGCCACCCATAATATATTTGTTGAAGTAATTAGTATATTGAGATCAAGAGTTTATTGGTGCCATTTTTTATTGTAAGAACGCAAGAAATTCTTCAAATCAATGGAATTAGTTGCATGCTATGAATCTGATGTTATACATATATAAACTAATTTGGCTAGGAGAAATCTTTACATATCTTTACATTAGCAAAAATTATGAGCTATAAAAAATTAATTATGAAACTCAATTATAGGAAACTAACTAAATTAAATAAATTTAAAGATTCCTTCAAGATGTTAAGCTAACCAGAACGAAGCAAAGATTGGAGGTCACGGTTTGATTTTGATTTTGACGATTAGCCATAAACACATCATTATGTGATCTGAAACTCCAAAGTTGAATGTAATCTCCAGCTACTATTGAATTTTGTTGGACTAAAGAATTCCACTCAAACACCAAGCAATATGTATCGTGTTTCCCAATTCTCCACAATTTCAGCTCAATGAGTCTATTTCTTAACAGTGGATTGATTATCAATTACCTTGATTCCATTCTTATTTTTCGAATCTTCTTTATTTTGGCTCAACCCTTCTTCTCCTTTTCCGTAGCAAAATCATTCATGAACTTCTTGAATGGAATCAATAATTTATCGTGGTTCTTGTTCATGTCAGTGTCTTGCAATTTCTTTTGAACCACAATTTGGATGCCAGAGCCACCCAATTCAACGATTCGATCTTTCAACGCTATCGAATACTCAATTGTCTTCGAAAACACTATTTCTTTTCGCCTCTCCTTCTTTGGCTTGGATTAGATTCAGAAGAATTGTTCTTCCTCTTCTTGCTCGCTTTTTTCGATACCTTATTATTCTCACGACATTTAATCTTGAAGTTCGTCGATCGATCGATCATAACGAAACAATGAGATCAGATCTAAAGTCTTGAAAACAACATCATCAGATCCATTCTTGCACTTGGAAAATAAATACATAAATTGTGAAATTAGAGTTCTACTATATAAAGGTTCTTTTCAAATTCCAAATAGAATTGGGTTTTCGTTCTTTGTAATCCTAAAATACTTTGAAAATATAATCTAATGAAGTCCCTCCTCAGAATTGGAAACACAAACTATAATCTCACTGCTTTTTTAAATCCTTTGTTTTCTTCAAGGGCGGGAAACAAAGGCAAATATAAACAAGTTTATTAAATATTATTAAAGAATTACAAGTTAGGGCTGAAATTTAAAAAAAATTAAAAATATTTTAACTCCGTTTATTGATCATTTGATTTTTTTAAAATTAAGTCTATTTCATCACATTTTTTTTAATGATTTGCATGTATAATGGTTGAATTATTTAGCCAAATTCAAAAAACAAAAACAACTTTTTTAAGCTATTTTTTTTAGTTCTCAAAATTTGGTTTGGTTTTTAAACCTTGAAAAGTAGATAAAAAATAAAGAAATTGAGTGTGAATAGTAGTGCTATAGACTTAATTTTAAAAAACAAAATAGTAACCAAACGGTGACACTTTTCAAATTTTTTTTAATAAATGTGTAAATTTCAAATTTTATCTTATATATCGAATATTTTTTGTAAAATCTATAAGTTTATTAATAATTATATATACATTATTCTATTTGTGTAAATTTCTATTTAATTTTCCAATATCACGTCAATGCTAAAATTAATTTTATAAAAGAAAAATATATATAATCAATTATTATTCTGTTTTTTTTAGAAAAAAGTAATTATTATTCTCCATAACAATTTAGTCCTTTGAACTTTATCTGATAACCATTTAATCTTCGTATTCTCAAATTTGAACAACTTAGTAGGGGTGTTCAAATTACCCGACAACCGAATAATTTGGACTATCCAACCCAAAATATAATGATTGGGTTGGGTTAATTTTGTTATTGGGTTGAGTTGAGTTGGGTTAATCATTTTCTATTTTTGTTGGATTGGGTTGAGTAGTGGGTTAGCTAAAGAAAAATTTGGGTTGACCCAACCCAACCCGAATTATATATATACTTCTCTTTGTTTAAAGTTTATTACTTAGTTTGTAAATTTTTAATATTTTTCTTTTAAAATTGTTATGATATTTGTTTTTGTTTAAAATTTGTAATAAATATCATAAATATTTGGTATTTAACATTTCAACTTTATGAGATTTGAGTACTAATGATCATGTGTTGTAGATAAATTTACATTATTAATTAAAAAGAAAAAAAAATTATAACCGACAACCCAACACAAATTTAAAGGGTTGGGTTAAGTTGGAGACTTTATTTGGAGGGTTTGGTTGCCAACCCCATCAACCCAAATTTTTAGGTTGGTCCAAAAAAACACCCTCAACCCAACCCAATCCAATCCAATCCAATCCAATCCAATCAATTAATTTACTTTGAAATTTGCAACATTCTTCTCAACCTTTATTATGTAACAACGTATTTATCTTTATATTATAAAAAAATAGTAATAAATCTTGATCAATTTTTGATTTACATGTATAAGAAATTTAATCAAATCTTATAATAATTTTTCACAATATGCTTACATCGTTTTAAATTGTAAGTACATGCACTAAAATTATTACTTATTAAAGTTTAAGAACTAAATTATTACAAATACGAAAGGACAGAGACTAAATCGTTATCAACTAAATTTCAAATGACTAAATTGGTACTTTTATGAAAGTTCAAGGACTAAAAATATTTTTTAATCTAAAACTTATGTTAAATATTAAGATATTCTTCAAAACAAAATGTACACGGAGTCGGATCTATTGAGGGGTGTTGTGCACATGCCTTCCTCATGTGATGTTTTAAATTTATGTATATTATTTTATATTATATATAGGATATTTGTAATATATGGTAAATAAGAGGAAAATCTAAAAATATATTACATTTTTAAAATTATTATAAATATGGATGAAATGACTAGTCAATCTTTGATTTTTTTTTTTAAATTTCCAATTTTGTCCTCCTTTGTCTTATCTTGTTTTACATTTTTTTAGTCTTTTTATTTTCTTTTATTTCTTCGATTTTTGCTTATTGTCTCAATTTTTTCATTTTTTTCTCAATTTTTATTTATTTTATTATTTCCTTTATCCGATTTTTGCTTTTTTGCTTTATTTTTATTTTCTTTCATTTCCTTCTTTTTTCCTTTTTTCCTTTTTTAAATTTTATTTTCTTTCTTTGGTTTTTGTCTATTCCTTTTTTTATTTTTGTTTTCTTTCTTCGGTTCTTTCTTATTCTTTTTATTTTTATTTTCTTTCATTTCTCCGATTTTTGCTTCTTTCCTTTTCATTTTCTTTTCTTTCTCCGTTTGTTTGCTTCGTCTTTTTTTTTTTTTAGTTTTTTTTTCATTTCTCTGGTTTTGCTTCATTTTTTCTATTTAATTTTCTTTCCTTCTTCAGTTTTTACTTCTTCTTTTTCTCTTATTTTTACAATTTTTCTTTCCTTTATTTGAATTTTTTCTTCTTCTTTTTTTTTTTCACAAAGAATTATGAGATTGAGTTTCGTACCCAATACTTGAAAGTAATCAATTCATAAGTGACTTAACATCAACAAGTCAATCATCAAGTTTGATTATTATAACAAATGATAAATATAAATAGCAAATGAAAATCTATCGATGATAGCCACTAATATTTTCTATCATTGATAGCTTAATTTTTTATTATATTTTTATAGTTAATAGCCACTTATAGAAATCCATCATTGATAGCCAATTAGTGATTTAATTAATAAAGTTGAATCTTGAACTAAAAGTAAATGGAATGCCTAGAAGTTATCACTAATAGCATGTTCATCAGTGATAGAAGCTATCATCGAAATAGAAAAGGGACTTATAAATGTTTGGGAAGGACAAGAAAGGGGCAAAAAGTGTTTAGTGGCTATGATTGATAGAAGTTACTATTGATAGCACGTTACCAGCGATATAGAAGCTAATACTAATAGCATGTCATCGATGATAGAAGCTATCCGATAGCACGTTACCAGTTATAGAAGCTACCCGATAGCACATTATCGGTGATAGAAGCTACCACTGATAGCACGTTATCGATGATAGAGAACTATCACTGATAGCATCTTTATCAGTGATATTATCAGTAAAAGAAGCTACCACTGATAACCACAATATGAGTGATGTTAGTGATATCAGTGATAGAACTTAGGTGATATCTATATATCGAATTTCTTTCAAAGGTGATAACCAATTATAAAATTCTATCATTGATAGCCTTAAGTGTTAATATTTCAAGGTTGATTATAATTGATGAAAGTCTATTAGTGATAGCGACTGATAGCTGCTATCAATGATAGCCATGATAAAAGATTATTAGTGATAGCTACCATGTAATCAAAGTTGTTTGTCTTCTTTAAAAGTTGATCACTATTATAAATCTGTCATTGATAGTCACCGATAGCCTTAAGCATTAATATTTCAAGGTTGATTCCAATTGATGAAGAACTATATCTAGCTAAGAAATTTAAAGAAAATACAATATCTGGTCTTGTATTATTAGCAAGATACATAAGTGCACCAATTGCACTAAGATATGTACTCCAGGACTAAGAAGTTCTTCATTATCTTCTCGATGTCGAAATATATATTCTGTATATCTAATGAACGGATTTCCATTGGATATTTAATGGATGTGTCTTGTCCATATAAAATCTTTTCAAAACTTTTCCTGTATAAGACTATAAGTTGACGATGAAAATATTCATTTGTTAATTGCTCAATTTGCAACAAAGGCAAATTTTTGTTTTTCGAGATCTTCATTTAAAATGTTTTTCTTAAGATATTCTATTGCTTTTGAAAGCTCTTTAGAAGTCCAATTATTCAAGTCATCACATATACAGTATAATAGAAATTCTGATTGTGATTTTTATAAAAACACACAGACATATTAGATTATCTTGATATCCTTCTTTCAATAAATATCTACTCAAGGCAATTGTACCAATCCGTCCAATGTTTCAATCATATAGCAATCTCTGTAACTTTATGTAATACCGTTTCTGGGAATTTGATGTTATTGTTCAGGATCTAAACCTATTCTTCTAGTAATTCTCATTATATATATCATAAAAAATATATGATAAGTATAATGTTCATATAATAGTTAGTATACATCCATATAGATGTATATCTAGATTTTTATATAAAGTCAACCAATTAAATATCTTAGTATATTGCATCCACCACTGGAAAATATGTATCATCATAAATAATACCAGACTTTGTGAAAAATCTTATGCAACTAGTCTTGCTTTATATCTTGTGACCTCATTATTTTCATTTCTTTTCCTTACAAATACATTCGTATCCCAAAGGTTTAACACCCTTCTGGTGTTCGGGCTAACTGGTCCAAAACCTGACGTTTTGAAATGATGTTTAATTCTGCCTTGCTTGTTTCTTTCTACTAAAGCAATCTCTTCTACGTCGACATTCTTCATCAGATTTTGTTCAGATTCTCATTCTCAAATATAATATCAAAGACAATATGATACGCAAAATAAGTTGTCAATAATATTCATAAATATAATTATCCTTTGGGACATAAGCAATAGGCATCTATTTTCTATTATAATATTCATAAATATATATCCTTTTTCGTTATTTTTATTAATCGAAGGTAATGAAGTAGGAGCACTTCTTTGGTGCACTTATGTAATTATCAAAATTTCCAAGAAACTTAAAAAGGTTCATTCCCTCTCCAAATATGGCAGTTTCATGGGTTTGGGGAAAACTGATGAAGACTGGATATCAAAACTCTAGGTTTGCTCATCAAGTAGAGAGATTTGCTTGCCTTTACAGCAGCCAAGTGACCAATTTGAGCCTATATTCCTCAGGTAAATACTACAGGCCAAGTGAAGATTTTATGCCCCATGAATTTGGCATCATCCCTGTTGAAATATATTCAAAACACTCCAATCTCTGTCTTTTTAAATCTCTCAAATAAGGAATATATGATTAGTTAACATTCTAGTACATGGTTGCACTTGCACCATTTAATACAACTTTAGCTTCAAGCACTTTCTATTGTTCAATTTCCTTTCTTTCAGAAAAATATGCTTTTGTAGTTATTTCTTACAAGTTTTGTAATTTCAGTTGCCTTCCTTACATTGAGAGAAAAAACAGTCTTTTGGTGATTTTTTTCTTTTTTTGTTTCTAAAATTGTATAACAAATTCTAGAAATAAAAATGAATGGGTTTTCTAGGTTCTTGAAAAGCATAAATTATGGTTGATATGTTTTTCATACTTTAAAATGAATAATTAGGGTAAATAATAGACAATGAATATGATCTCATCATATTCAAACTTATGAACTAATATCATATATTATCATAGTATTTCTTCTCTACTAGACATTAAATCTATTTATATCCAATTTCTTTCCAATTAATGTGTCTCACTACATAAAGTTAATATATCATATATAATTAATTACGTTCACACTTATATCTAACTATACCTCATATAATCACAACTCCCTCTTGTCATATTTGCACACATTTCAAACTGACTCTCAACTTGTATCCAAGCTACCAAGGGGACCTTATGGACCTATGGCTCGAAGCTCCAACGGTACGTGAATAGTTGACTAAACTCTTTAGTCATGATATCCACCATTTGTTAACTACTAGCCATTCCACTAAAGACCGACAGTTGAACTCTTCTTGCCATAGATATATTTCTATGTCCATTAGATATAACCAATTATTAGTACGATGACCCTTCACAGATGCTCGTAACTACAGTAGGCCAATTTACTGTTTTGCCCCTATAGTTACATCTTACTTCTTAAGTACCAAGGATCCCTCTAATGAACAATACAACATAGTCCTACTATGTGTGAACACCTCTTGGGCCATGAGAAGATGTATGGCACCATGATGAAAGGAGAATTAGGGATGGGCTTGTGCATGCAATCATGTGTTAGACATGGCTTAAGCTATGCGTTTACGCCCATGCATCAGAGGTCATGCGTTGGAATGAAAATGCGTTAATCTAGTGTGCAATGACCATGCATTCCTATCACAAGTTTTCTTACGCTCGTGCCAAGTATAACGCAAACGCAAGTTTCTCGGGTAATCCGAGGTCGAACACAGGGATTTGTCACTCAATAATGCTTGTGAAGCAATGCATTTGAGGCGATGAAAAGAAAAATAAAAAGAAGAAGTTTAATAGATTTACACACTACTCTTACTCCTATCTAAACAGATTGAGCAATAGAAGACTTGCGATGAGAATAGATAGATACACAACAACCATTAATGCAAAGTGATGTTTATTATCTTAAATCGCTCGAGTAATCCCAGCTCGTCACACTAACGCATCGCACACCTCTCGGTTGTCAGCCGCATGACTATATCTCTATAGTGCATGGTTGCGTCGAACATAAGATTATGCCTATCTCTAGGAACAATGCATACTTTGCTTTAGTGCGTTCCATCTCTTACCTTCTCAAGCAGTTAGACGCGGCTATTTAACTTATAGACAAGCAATGCAACAACCCATAGACAAGTGTTGCTACAACCTTTCACCAAGCAAAGAGGATTAACTCACTAAACTCGCACAACGCACACCTCTCAGTGGGTTGCTACATGCGTCCTATCTCTAGGTTACACGATTAAGTATGCGATCGTCTTTGATAACTAAACGATGAAGGTAAATGATGATAAAGATAAAGATGATGAAGAAGATGCCATTGAAGGAATCAAGAGATGCATTGATTACAAAATATCTTAATATCTTAAGCTAAAATGTAATACAATACAGAGGGTAGAAGAGAAATGAAGGGCTCTGTGTCAAAGCTGCCAGTGGTGCCATGGATGAATAGTGGAGATGTCTCTCTCGAGCTCTATCTCTGGTGAAAGCTCCGATCGTCACTCGGTATGGTTTGTGGAGGTGAAGAATTCTCACTGAAAATCTTGCTCAAGCTCTCATCTGTGATCGCAAACCTCTACCTTGAGGCAGAAGTTCAGATACTTTGAAATGAAGGTCGAAGGGGTTATTTATAGGGTTTAAATGCCGACAGCTATCATGATTGCATTATGTCTCACTGCTGCCTTTGCGCAGTATGGGCAATGTCACATCGTCTTATCTTGTTGATACTCCCAAGGTAAGTGTCCGAGCTTGATTCAGCTGAAGTATCAACGCGTTCTACCCATCTTGTGATCGTCCTTCTATTATGGTTGTCATTCCGTGGCCGCAATTTCCAATTGATCACCGCATTCGCTTGATCACTGCAACTTCCATGCGATGGGCGCATTCGATCACCGAAACTTCCATGCGATGGACGCATTCGATCACCGCATGCGTTCGTCTATGTGATAGCTCGATTTTCAGTGCATGTGTTTTTCTTTGCAGTCACCTAGCTTCAGCGCATGCGTTTATCTGTGATTGCTTATTTCCAACGCAGGTTTTTGATTCCTGCAATAGCTACAAAAATAGACACTTTGGCACGGAGTAATGCATAATATTGGGGTCAGTAAGGATTTAGGTGCTAATCGACACAAAAATCAAATTTCCGCATATTCTAATTATTATCACTCCATTTTCTACTTATTAGCCCTCATAGTTCTAAATAAAAGGCTTATAATAACTAGCATTTCTGCTAGTTATCACACCACATCGTTCAAGCCCCGGGATCAGTCCTTAAGAGAGAAATCTATCTAATTACCCCTACTTCGAGGAATGAGTAAACTCCTTCTTGTGAAGTTGAGTTCTCAGCTCTCAAATCAGACGAACCCCTAAAGTGGTAGGTTTGAGTCGGCGCTCTGGCCACTGCACCCATGCAAATCAAAGGATCGTCCTCAATGGCAGGAGTTCCCAACATACCCAGGATTTAGGTCATGTTACCTATGGTCATCGTAGTGAAGTGAAGTCTCAGTCATGAATGGAGTTATATGACGAGATGTTATCACTTCAAGGTCAGATCTTATATAAATTCTTTGTATAGGAGGCCCCCGCTCGCATGTCTGCTATACAAATAATATGGATCAGACCATTTGTGACAAGTCACAACACTTGTAACAATTCCACAAAGCGAGCCGCGTCCGTAGTGTTATCGGGATAAGGTTTCCCTCCTATATCCATATACTACAGACTATTTTGGTTGTCACTTAAGATATGATCCACTTGTATGTCACTACATATATGCTTAAGTTACATCATGAAAGACAATTAAGGATATTAAGTTTATTTGTTTGGTAAAATAAAAATATCTAAATGTGCAAAGTCAAGCATGAAGTAAATGTCATATATATTATACATCACAAAGCGTTTTACAAAGTTGTTTACAAAACTACAGGACACGAGACTTTAGGAAAAAACCCACCAATAACGAGCTATAAAAAATTACTTATGGAATATCAATCCTTCGCAAACTAATTAAATTCAAATAAATTTAAAGATTCCTTCAGAGATGTCAAGCATAACTAGAGCGAAGCAAAGATTGGAGGTCACAATTTGATTTTGACGGTTAGCCAATAAGCATCATTGTTTGATCTGAAACTCCAAAGTTGATGTAATCTCAGCTTCTATTGAATTTTGTTGGACTAAAGAATTCCACTTAGACACCAAGCAATATGTATCGTGTTTCCAATCTTCACAATTTCAACTCAATGAGTCTATTTCTTAACAGTGGATCGATTATCAACACCTTGATTCCATTTTATTTTTCGAATCTTCTGTATTTTGTATTGGCTCAACAACTTCTTGTCCTCATCCAGCAAAATCATTTCGATGAGCTTTCTTGAACGGAATTCAATAATCGACTGTGGTTCTTGTTATATTCAGTGTCTTGCAATTTTTTTGGAACCAAGAATTTGGATGTCGGAGCCAACTAATTCAATGATTCGAACTTTCAACGTATCATATCTCACAATTGTCTTCGAAAAACGACTATTTCTTTTCGTCTTCTCCTTCTTTGGAAATCAAATACAGAAATGTTGAAATTAGAAGGTTATTATTAAAAGGTTTTTTTTTCAAATTCCAAATAAGAATTGGGTTTCTTCTTGTAATCCTAAATACTTTAAAAAATATAATCTAATTGAAATCCTCTTCGCGAATCGGAAACCAAACTATAACCTCACTGCTTTTTAAATCCTCTGTTTCCTTCAAATGGCGGGAAACAAAGGCAAATATAAACAAGTTTATTAACATTATTAAGGAATTACAAGTTAGGGCTGAAATTTTAAAAAAATTAAAAATGTTTTAGGCCCTGTTCGGTATATCATTGATTTTTATTTTTATTTTTTGAAAATTTAAAGTCTATTTCATCCACATTTCTTACAATGATTTCATCTCTCTTAGGTACAATAATTGAATTATTAGCAAATTCCAAAAACAAAAACAAACTTTCAAACTACTTTTTTTTTTTAGTTTCTCAAAATTTAATTTGGTTTTTTAAACCATTAGTGGAAAAGTAGATTAAAAAATAAAGAAAATTTATAGTGAAAGTAGTATCTAAACTTTAATTTTAAACAAAATGGTTACCAAACATGCCACTTTTTATTTTTTTAAATAACGTGTAAAATTTAAATTTACGTTATATATCGAATATTTTGTTTATGATAAATTTATTAAGTTTATATATAATTATTTATATATTTCACTTTTCAAATGTATTTAAATTATTCACATATATTTATAAACTTTTTCTATTTTTTATTTTGTTCTAAAAAAAATATGTATATATTAAATTTTTAGTACGCCTTAAAAAAGTGGCTCAGTAACTGAATTCCATTTTATTTTTCTTGCCTAGAAAATATAATCAAACAAGATTAAAAATTTGTAACTTCTTTATTCAAAAACCTTTATGACAAAAATTATGGAATGTTTTTGCTATAATTATGTAATAAAGCCATAAATAAATCTGTAATATAATACTAATCTAATATTGCGCACCGTTCACCATGCAATTTTTATGGATCCACTGATTGAATGTAGGATTTACAAAACTAATGAAATTTTCAAAGATTATCATATTGCTAATTTTGTATTGCATCAAATTATAGTAAAAAACAATTAATATTCCCAGAATATGATATAGAAGAGCTTACTAAAATATAAATAGATGATTGCAAAGTTTGAGAGCATTAACAAATCAATTTATTTCTACTTTCAAGACTGTCCTATGTCATTACTAAATCACAATAAATTTAAAGATCCTCATCTAGTGAGAATATCATAGGCTTAGTTACCATACCGACAAAAGCAAAAAGAATTGGGAGTCACATGCGCCTTGATTTTAAGGTGAGTTAATAAGAAAGCATCATTTATATGATCTGAAACTCCAAGAGTTGGATGTAATCTCACTTTCCAAAGCTCAGATTAGTGATAATCGACTAAAGTAAATTCCACTCAGATACCTAAGAGCAATACGGATATCGTGGAATTCCCAACCTTCCATCTATTTTCAACACCAATAGTGCTATTTTCCTTAGCGAAGGATCGATTATCAACCCATCATTCATTCTGTTTTTATGATTTTGTTTTGTTATGTTTGCTTAAACAACTTTTTTCTCATCTTCTGCTAGCAAAGTCCATTCATGAAGTTTTCCGTATTGGAATCAATAATTCGGTACCATGGTCTTTTCATAATCGGTCTTGCAAATTTCTTTGAGTCAACAATTTTGATTGTCCAAGCC